>NC_061526.1:24877500-24982500 GCF_022379125.1 Scophthalmus maximus
TCAAAGCCAAAGACTTATTGTGTAAAGAAATGTTTTATATTCTCTTCTGATATTGTTATTATTATATTTTTATATCCACAGATGTTTATCGTACCTTTGTCTTTCTACGTGTTCACCTGCTGGATCTTAGAACTTATGAATATTTATATGATGTTTTTTTTTTCTCTCTCTGAAAACTGTGAAGACATGAATCTGTTTGTGTTTGACCTCTGACCTGTTCACACATGAATCATCTTCAAACTTAAAGAAATAAAATGTAACTTTATCAGATGATAAATCTTCTGTTCTGATCACTGTGATCGATAGTTGATTATCGATTCGCCAGACAGTCTGTCTCCGATCCATCCGGCCAATCGGAGCCCAGCTCTGACGTCAGCTGCTGAATATGAATCCCGCTGGTCCAATGAGGAGCGTCCGGGAGCCGGACTGGTCTCCTGCACAATAAAGCTCGAGCAGGTTTCCTCGGGACAGCGAGGAGGGACCGGAGGACCACTGACGGACCGGAGGACCCACTGACGGACCCACTGACGGACCCACTGACGGACCGGAGGACCACTGACAGACCCACTGACGGACCCAGTGACGGACCGGAGGACCACTGACGGACCCACTGACGGACCCACTGACGGACCTGGACGGTGGATCTGCTCCGGGACCGGGTTCGAGTATGAGACCGAGCCTCGCGCTGAGAGCGGCGGGTCGGAGGTGATGGAGACGCGGCACGTGTGCGCCCTGACCCTGCTGCTGGTGTCCGTGTGTCCGCTCTGCTGCAGAGCCAGCTGGATGTAAGTCCCGGTCCGCCTCCGTATCAACCATAATCATAATCATAATTAGTATTATTATCTTTGTTAAACTGTATGAACTCAGGAGAGACACCAGAAACAAACTGTGTAATAAATGCTGAGTTCAAGTCTCCAGTGCGCAGCCGCGGGTTCCCGACGGATCAACATGAAGATTCATATAAATGAATATTCACTTTGTTACTGAAGTGAACGATCCGAACAAACTGAAGTGCTGAACAGTCTGAGCAGAGAAAACATGTCATGATGTTTCTATGATGAGTTGATGAAGGAGAACCAGCTGAGTGGATCTGATCAGTTCGTGTTTCTCAGCTCGGCTCCTTCACACGTCACGAGGATCAAGTCTCACGTTCCACGTTTTATGGAAATAAAGTTACAAGCAAAAAACAAATTCTGTGGAAAATCGGACAATTTATTTTCCACCATTTTGATTCAATTTTCCAGCAAATAACTCAAAGTGTTGTTCTCTTGGTTCACTGATCCATCTGAAGTGACTGGATCAAAACAAGTGTCTTTAAATAAATCTGCAGGTGATTGATCCAGTCACACACACACACTCGGGTGGTTCATGTGATGTGAATCCACCCGAGTTCTGACAGAACCAGACTTCTGCTCCTGATGAACGTCAGTTCACTCTGGAACTCGGCACACGTGTTCTTCATTCAGGGTTTTAATAAAAACAGATGCAGGGAAAAAAACCTCAATCTGAATCAAGAATAGAATTTATAGATATTTATAAAAAAGAGTAAAGACTCATCTGGATGAAGTCTGGTGCTTCTGAACATGAAGGTTATGACTATGGATCAGGATGAAACATGTAACATTTAACTAATGTGATCATGTGGAGCCTCAGGACCTCGGTGACTGTTTATACCTTCATACTGTATTATATGATTTATGATCTGTATGTTGAGAACTAACCAGGTCTCCCTCAGGTGGTTGGGCGGGACCTCGGCCATGGTACCGGAGCAGCTGGGCTGTGTGGACCTTCCTCTGAACCCCCGGCAGCAGGAACTCTGCAACAAGAAGACGTTTCTGCTGCCGAGCATTCGGGACGGAGCCCGACTTGCCGTCAGCGAGTGTCAGAGCCAGTTCAGACACGAGAGGTGGAACTGCTCCACCGCTGAGCAGCCGCCGGTGTTTGGACACGAGCTAACGAGCGGTGAGGCCGCTTCATGACAACACACCTCATTATGACTTGGGACTTGTTAGTCTGTACTTGTTGGTCTTGATTTGTTGGTCTAGACTTGTTGGTCTAGACTTGTTTGTCTTGACTTGGGACTTGTTAGTTTTGAATTGGGACTTGTTGACCTTGTTGGTCTTGACTTGGGACTTGTTGACCTTGTTGGTCTTGAATTGGGACTTGTCGACCTTGTTGGTCTTGACTAGGGACTTGTTGACCTTGTTGGTCTTGAATTGGGACTTGTTGACCCTTTTGTCTTGACTTGGGACTTGTTGACCTTGTTGGTCTTGAATTGGGACTTGTCGACCTTGTTGGTCTTGACTAGGGACTTGTTGACCTTGTTGGTCTTGAATTGGGACTTGTTGACCCTTTTGTCTTGACTTGGGACTTGTTGACATTGTTGGTCTTGAATTGGGACTTGTTGATCTTGTTTGTCTTGACTTGTTAGTCTGGAATTGGGACTTGTTGACATTGTTGGTCTTGAGTTGGGACTTGTTGACCTTGTTTGTCTTGACTTGTTAGTCTGGAATTGGGACTTGTTGACCTTTTTGGTCTTGAATTGGGACTTGTTGACCCTCTAGTCTAGAATTGGGACTTGTTGGTCTTGACTTGGGACTTGTTGACCTTGTTGGTCTTGAATTGGGAATTGTTGTCCTTGTTTGTCTTGACTTGTTAGTCTGGAATTGGGACTTGTTGACCTTGATGGTCTTGAATTGGGACTTGTTGGTCTTGTCTTGGTACTTGTTGACCCTCTAGTCTAGAATTGGGACTTGTTGACCTTGTTGGTCTTGAATTGGGACTTGTTGACCTTGTTGGTCTTGACTTGGGACTTGTTGACCTGATTGGTCTTGAATTGAGACTTGTTGACCTTGTTGGTCTTGAATTGGGACTTTTTGGTCTTGACTTGGGACTTGTTGATCCTCTAGTCTTGAGTTGGGACTTGTTGACCTTGTTGTTTTTACCACTGGATGATATCACTCTGACCCCTCCTCCCTCCTCCCTTAGGAACAAAAGAAACAGCGTTCATCTATGCAGTGATGGCGGCAGGGCTGGTCCACGCCGTCACACGCTCCTGCAGTCAGGGCAACATGACGGAGTGCGGCTGCGATTCTCGACTGCAGGGCGGTGGCTCGGCTGCGGAGGGCTGGCACTGGGGCGGCTGCTCGGACCACATCCAGTACGGGACCTGGTTCAGCCGCAAGTTCATCGACAATGCCGTCAAAAACATGTCGACGAGCAGAGGAGGCTACACGCTGATCACCATGAACCAGCACAACACGGAAGCCGGACGCCAGGTGAGACGGACCTGGTCTGCTGGAGGTCTCCAGACAGGACCTTGGCCGCTGGAGGTCTCCACACAGGCCCTGGGCAGCTGGAGGTCTCCAGACCAACAACAACAATAGAATAAAATTAAACAAAGTTCAGTTTCTGATGTTTGACGTCAGTGACATGTTTCAGGTATGAGCTTCATGTCGACTGACAGAAACTGAAGATCAGTACCATCTTTTAAATTCATGTCCCCTGTCTCCTTGTCTCTTTGTTTCCTTGTTGCCTGTGTCCTCAAGGCCATTGACAGGACGATGTTGACAGACTGTCGTTGTCATGGTGTTTCTGGTTCCTGTGCGGTGAAGACTTGTTGGAGGACGATGGCGCCGTTTAAACTTGTCGGCGTTTATCTGAAGGAGCGATACGAGCAGAGCGTTCAGGTGTCGGACCGATCGAGGAGGAAGACGAGGAGGAAGGTCCAGCGTCACCTCCCCATCGACAAACACCAGCTCATCTTCTTCAACAAGTCTCCAAACTACTGCCTGGAGGACCGGCGGAGGGGTGTCGCCGGCACCAGAGGACGCCGCTGCAACAGGACATCTGCTGGACCGGACGGCTGCAACCTGCTCTGCTGTGGCCGAGGATACAACACGCACGTGGTGAGACACGTCCAACGCTGTGAGTGCAAGTTTGTCTGGTGCTGCTACGTCCGCTGCCGGCGCTGCGAGAGCATGAACGACATGCACACCTGTAAATAAAGACAACGCTCACCTGAGGGTGAAGATCACCTGAGAGTAAAGGTCACACCTGAGAGAGAAGATCACACCTGAGAGTAAAGATCCGACTGAGTGTAAATATCACACCTGAGAGAGAAGATCACACCTGAGAGAGAAGATCACATCTGAGTGTAAATATCACACCTGAGAGAGAAGATCACACCTGAGAGTAAAGATCACACCTGAGAGAGAAGATCACACCTGAGAGAGAAGATCACATCTCAGAGAGAAGATCACACCTGAGACAGAAGATCACACCTGAGAGAGAAGATCACATCTCAGAGAGAAGATCACACCTGAGACAGAAGATCACACCTGAGAGAGAAGATCACATCTCAGAGAGAAGATCACATCTCAGAGAGAAGATCACACCTGAGAGAGAAGATCACATCTCAGAGAGAAGATCACATCTCAGAGAGAAGATCACACCTGAGACAGAAGATCACACCTGAGAGAGATCACATCTCAGAGAGAAGATCACATCTCAGAGAGAAGATCACACCTGAGAGAGAAGATCACACCTGAGAGAGATCACATCTCAGAGAGAAGATCACATCTCAGAGAGAAGATCACACCTGAGACAGAAGATCACACCTGAGAGAGAAGATCACATCTCAGAGAGAAGATCACACTTGAGAGAGAAGATCACATCTCAGAGAGAAGATCACATCTCAGAGAGAAGATCACACCTGAGACAGAAGATCACACCTGAGAGAGAAGATCACATCTCAGAGAGAAGATCACACCTGAGAGAGAAGATCACACCTGAGAGAGAAGATCACATCTCAGAGAGAAGATCACACCTGAGAGAGAAGATCACACCTGAGAGAGAAGATCACATCTCAGAGAGAAGATCACACCTGAGAGAGAAGATCACACTTGAGAGAGAAGATCACATCTCAGAGAGAAGATCACATCTCAGAGAGAAGATCACACCTGAGAGAGAAGATCACACCCTAACAAACATGTGAAATACTTAGTTAAACACTTGTTGTTTTAGTTCTGGTTCATTTACATAATGTTGACTGTAGAACAGTTTTCTTCTTCTACTTCTTCCTTGATCCTGATCTGGATCCTGATCCAGGTTCTGTGTGTTCTGGATCTTTTGAAGGAGACCACAGTTTGTATCACGATGATTCTTATTTTTATGTACAAAACAAAACAAATAAAATGTTTTTGTATTTTATTTTTGCCAATAAACTTTTATTTATGACTAAATCATCTTGTGTTTATATTTTTGAAACTGAAATTCAGACAATTGCATGAACAAACAGAAAATAAGTTTTGTTTAACAAAAAGATAAAAACGTTGTTAATTTCATTTTATAGACATGAAACGACTCAGACATTCACCTTCATAAAACACTCACAACAGAAGTTTTAACAAATTTATTAAATCCAACTGTTGAATCCAATAAAAATGAATGTACTTAAAGATTTTTTAGTGACGAGCGAAGCGACAGAAGACGTGAGAAGTGATGACACTGAGTCGAGTAACTGATCCTGATCCTGATCCTGATCAGGAGTCACAGTTTCAGTAACTGACAGAAGCTGAAGACTTGAGGTGAAAGTTCTGGACGATCTGATGATTGATGACGACGTCTGTTTGTACTGACAGTCAGCAGAATGTGTGAGAGTGTGTGTGTGTGTGTTATCAGCAGTGTGTGATGACAGAGCAGAAAGTTTCAGGAAACAGGAGAAGAGCAACAGATTCTTATTTACACTCCAGGATTTCCTGCTATTCAACACACACACACACACACACACACACAAACACACAAACACACACAATCATTGGATGGATCTAGAAGAAAACAGTCAGACACATAGTGACTAATTCTGAGTGAGAGAGATTTGGTGATTGATGATTGATTGAACTGAAGGTCTGGTTTGTTGTTCCTGGCAGTTTTTGATCATATGATGAGTTTGTTTGAAATCAACAACATGTATGTGAATTAGAGACGTGTGTGTGGGTTTGTGTTTGTGTGTGTGTGTGTGTGTGTGTGTGTGTGTGTGTGTGTGTGTGAATGTTTTGTTTGAGTCCTGATGAGAACAGTGAGAGAAATCACCTGATTCAGCAGTTTCCTTTGAGCTGGACTTTCAGGAAACACTGGGAGGAAGAGGAGGAGGAGGAAGAGGCCGAGGAAGAGGAAGAGGAGGAGGAAGAGGAGGAGGAGGAGCAATGGGAGGCTGAAAAGAGGTGGAGTGCAGCCATGAGGACAGAACAGACAGAGTCATGGATCTGAGTCTGAAGCTGTCACTCGTCTCTCTGATGATGATGATGATGATGATGATGAGGATGACGAAGACTTCAGCGGCTGCAAAAGAGGTAACGTTTTAATCTTCATGTTTGTTGGTTTGTTATTGGAAAGGTTTCCTTGGTAACAGGAATCTGGATCCGAGTTGTATTTAAATTGGGCTCAGTTTAGAGATTATCTTCTTCATCATCCTCATCCTCATCATTCAGTCACTATATTTATATATTACAAATTATTATTTTAAAGACTTTAATCAGAATCACTGTCTTGATTATTTTAATGTGTAACTTTAGTTTAGTTGAACTAAATTAATTCTTAGTTATTAATTTCACAAATTCATTTATGCATTTAAATTCTAGTTCCAGAGTCAAATTAGCGAACATGAAACTCACTGATGTGTGTGTGTGTGTGTGTGTGTGTGTGTGTGTGTGTCAGAACTTCTGCTCGAACTCGACGGTGATGAGGACTCGGACGTCCTGTCACTCCTGCAGTATCAGTGTGTTGATCCCATGTCCGTCAGGATACAAACGGACGCCAGGATCCGTGGCTCAGGACTGCAGGTGTGTGTGTGTGTGTGTGTGTGTGTGTGTGTGTGTGTGTGTGTGTTGTCCTGGGACCTGATTGGACAGTCTGAAACTGTTTGTCCTCCTCAGGTACTACGTCAAAACCGCCAGTCTGAAGTTGCACATAAGCGGCTGCTCCTTCGAGTGTTACCGGGAGGTGGAAGTGAAGAGCTGCTGTCCTGGTCACTGGGGTCCGGACTGTGTCGGTGAGGACCGAGGGGGGACAGGGGGAAGGGGGTTGGGGGTTGGTCGGGTGGTACGGGTGGGGGGTCCTGTCACATGGTCCGTCCTGCAGGATGCAGGTCGTCCTGCAGCGACCAGGACTTCCTTCCTCTCTGCAGACTCTCAGTCAACAGGACTGAAATGTGCTGACGGTCCCATGGAGCTGGAGAGAGAGACGGGATGGACCAGAGACAGACAGACAGACAGACGGAGGGACAGACAGACAGACATGCAGAAAGACAGACAGGCAGACAGAGAGAGAGAGAGAGAGAGAGACAGAGCGACAAACAGACTGATTGTGTCCTGTTGTCGTTTCAGAGTGTCCTGATCGTCCTGACAAACCCTGCAGTGAGAGGGGAAACTGTTCTGATGGAGCAGGAGGAGACGGGACCTGCAGCTGCCAGGTAACACACACCTGGACTCACTAACACACACCTGGACAAACACCTGGACTCACTAACACACACCTGGACACACACATGGACACACAACTGGACTCACTAACACACACCTGGACACACACCTGGAGACACACCTGGAGACACACCGGGGCACACACCTGGACTCACACCTGGAGACACACCTGGACACACACCTGGAGACACACCTGGGCACACACCTGGACTCACACCTGGAGAAACACCTGGACACACCTGGAGACACACCTGGGCACACACCTGGACTCACACCTGGAGACACACCTGGACACACACCTGGAGACACACCTGGGCACACACCTGGACTCATTAACACACATCTGGACACACACCTGGACTCACTAACGCACACCTGGACACACACCTGGAGACACACCTGGGCACACACCTGGACTCACACCTGGAGACACACCTGACCACACACCTGGAGACACACCTGGGCACACACCTGGACTCATTAACACACACCTGGACACACCTGGACTCACTAACGGACACCTGGACACACACCTGGAGACACACCTGGGCACACACCTGGACTCACACCTGGAGACACACCTGGGCACACACCTGGACTCACACCTGGAGACACACCTGGACACACACCTGGAGACACACCTGGGCACACAACTGGACAAACACCTGGACTCACTAACACACACCTTGACTCACACCTGGAGACACACCTGCACACACACCTGGAGACACTCCTGGGCACACACCTGGACAAACACCTGGACTCACTAACACACACCTGGACTCACACCTGGAGACACACCTGGACACACACCTGGAGACACACCTGGGCACACACCTGGACTCATTAACACACACCTGGACACACACCTGGACTCACTAACGCACACCTGGACACACACCTGGAGACACACCTGGACTCACTAACACACACGTCTCTGCCTGTCTGTCTCTCAGTCTGGTTTTGCAGGGACATCCTGTGAGGACTGTGAACCAGGTCGTTTTGGTTCCAGCTGTAGATCAGGTGATTTCATCAATACCTTTAATATTATTAAATCAATATTAAATTCTTATTCACTGATTAATACTGCCTGTCTTTCCCTCTGTCCCTCTCTCCCTCTGTCTGTCTGTCTGTCTGTCTCTCTGTCTGTCTGTCTGTCTGTCTGTCTGTCGCTCTGTCGCTCTCTCTGTCGCTCTCTGTCTGTCTGGCTGTCTGTCTGTCTGTCTCTCTGTCTATCTGTCTGTCTCTCTGTCTGTCTTTCTGTCCAGTGTGTTCCTGTGTCCATGGTCTGTGTGACTCAGGATTAAAAGGTGACGGTCGCTGTACCTGTTTCTCTGGATACAAAGGTCCCAACTGTGACCAAGGTCAGTATCTGTCGGTGACCTCTCTGTGACCTCTGACCTGTCTGTATGTGACCTGTCACCTCTCTGTGACCTCTGATGTGTCTGTGTTGCAGAGGTACCTGAGTGTGCGGCTCTCACCTGTCAGCCGAACTCTCGCTGTATGGAAGAAGCTCTGACGGGGAAACTGGTGTGTCAGTGTTTACCTGGTCACCAGAAGTCTGGAGATCAGTGTTTATGTAAGTTTATACCAAATTTACACTAAGATTACACAGAGTTTACACCTAGTTTACACCTAGTTTACAACAAGTTTACAACAAGTTTACAACAAGTTTACACTAATATTACAATGAGTTTACATAAAATTGCTGCAGCACATTAAATCTTTGGCCCTGTTTGTTCTCAGCTATAAACCCATGTGTCCAGCGGGTCTGTCATGTCCAGGCCTCCTGTGTCCACACCGGTCCGAACCAGCACCTGTGTGCCTGTAACGAAGGTCACAGTGGGGACGGACGAGTCTGCATGGCCATCGATCCGTGTCAGACCAGACAGGGAGGCTGCGCCGCTCAGTCCACGCGATGCGTCTACGACGGACCAGGAAAGGTAATGGAACACTGAAAGGAACTTGGATTACGACTCAAGATTAGGGTCAGGATCAGAACTAGGATCTAACCCGTTCATATGAGTATCATGTCTTTCTCTGTTCTCTGTCTCTCTGATTCAGTCTCACTGTGAGTGTCTTCCTGGTTTTGATCACCTGTCGGACGGCGGCTGCAGCCTGAAGGATTCCTGTCGACCTGGTTCCTGTCACAAGAACGCCAACTGTTCCACCGTGGGCCCAGGACGAGTGGAGTCAGTCACCTGAACTTTATCTACAGTCCCTCCTGTAGGACGTGTTACAGGTTTGACACTTGTCCTTCTGCCCCACAGGTGTACGTGTGTCCAGGGTTACATCGGTAACGGTAAAGTGTGTTATGGGAACATCATGCAGCATCTGAACGAACTGAACACAGAACCTGGAGGACAGTGGAGCGGTCAGCTGAGCAACGCCATCACCCTGTTCGGTACCAAGACGTTGTTCATCTCTTCTCACTTTCTAGTTGAAAAGTTCTCATGTTCTCACATGAACATAAAAAACATTGTGCTTGTTTCAGGTTCTCTGTCGTGGCCTCTGCAGAACCTGGGTCCTTTCACTTTGTTCGTCCCGATCAATAAAGGCTTCAGAGGAACTTCGGTGGGAATCGATCAGTTGCTCTGACATCAGTTTCTCGCTCTCGATGATATAAACTGATTTGTGACGACAGAACTGTTCTGTTGGAATGTTGGTTTCAGCCTCATGTTGTCCATCCACAGGTGCGGACTCTGACCGCCGACTTGTCCAAAGCTAAATACCTGTGTAAGATGCACCTGGTTGCCGGAGTGATGCCGTTTGACACTCTGAAGAAAACTGACGTCTTTTACACCCTGACTGGAAAATCTGCTGAGATAGACACATCGGAAGGGGTGAGAGTCTCACACCAGGGGCATCACTGATGAAGCTGAGCCTCGTCTCCGTCCGCAGATCAAAACGTTACTTTTCTTCCAGGACACTCAGACTAAAATCCGTATCCATGGCAGCAGAAAGAGAGGCGTGATCATCCAGTCTGACGTCGTCGCATCCAACGGGATGATCCATCTCATCAACAAGCTGATGGACAGCGTCTCGCCCACCGTGGAGAGCGACCCCAAGGTACAGAGCATTCTCACTTTAGGCCCGGTTCTGTTGGACCGATCCACTCGTTCATGCTGTTTGTCTTCCTCAGGAGAACCTGATGAAGATCATCTCTGACTATGGAAAATTTGACACGTTCAAGTCTTTGTTGGAGGTAAGAGTTTCCTGAGCACAACACCTTTAGATTCAAAGAACATGAGGAGTCGAGCAGATCCAGTTTCCTGTTCAGATTAATAAAACATCCTGATCCTGGTCCTGGTCCTCAGAGGACGACCCGGTTTATAATGATGGTGGTCGTCGTTGAGTTCGGCTGATCGTTGTTGAACTCTTCGTCCAGATGATCAGTTCATCTCAGACACTGTGAACAGGATCAGGATCAGGATCAGGATCAGGATCAGGATCAGGGTCAGGGTCAGGGTCAGGGTCAGGGTCAGGGTCACGGTCAGGGTCAGGATCAGGGTGAGGATCAGGATCAGGGTCAGGGTCAGGGTCAGGGTCAGGGTCAGGATCAGGGTCAGGGTCAGGATCAGGATCAGGATCGGTGAATACTTTACGTTCACTGTCTCCACAGAAAACTGAACTGGCGTCGGTCATGGATCTCCCCGGACCGATCACCGTCTTCGCTCCCAGCACTTCAGCTTTCGATGCGATGACTGACGGACACCTGACGTTTCTCAGCAGCACTGAGGTGAGAACACACACACACACACAAACACCTGAGACCTGAGACCTGAGACCCTGACCTGATGCGGACTGGAGGTCTTCACTGGGACCTGGTTCTTGTTGCGTTCTTGGGTTTTCTAACGTCTAGTTGTGAATCTTCAGGGTCACAACAAGCTGGTGGAGCTCCTCAGGAACCACGTGGTCCAGTCCACCACGGTGAGTCTGTTGTCTTCATCCAGTTGGTCCTAACTTTAGACGATGATCATGATGATGATGATGATGACGATGAATTCTCTTCCTGATCTGAAGCTGGAAGTCTACAACGCTGTGTCAAGTCCCACACTTGTGACAATGGCCAATCAGGTTCTGACAATCAACGTGACAGAAAACGTAAGTGTGTCTTTGTCTCTTTGTTATTTTTAATTTAGTATTGTTGGTGTTGCATTCAGGGTCGTCTGTTTTCTTGCCTGTTGTGTCTCAGGGTCAGATCCTGGTTAACGGAGCAGCCGTGTTGGAGGCGGCTGTGGAAGCGAAGAACGGACGTCTGTACGTGCTGGATGGAGTCTTGACTCCTCCCTCCATCCAACCTGTGCTGCCCCACAGGTGTGACATCACGGAGACAAAGACTGTCAGGGTGAGACGCTATTATTTATGGACGTGTTGATCAGTCAAATAGGATTCTATGTTCGATTTGATCTGATATTTAATGTTTGATTTTAGTTGCTGGTCCTGTGGGTTGAACCTGGTTGAGTTTTAAAAGTTACACACAAACACAATGTTTAGAAACAAGACGCTCGTTTTTCCTCTGGTGAAATGACTCGCGTTCCAGTGTTATTCAAACATCTCAGATGTCAGATGTCAGATGTCAGATGTCAGATGTCAGATGTCAGATCTCAGATCACAGATGTCAGATGTCAGATGTCAGATGTCAGATGTCAGATCTCAGATGTCAGATGTCAGATGTCAGATGTCAGATGTTAGATGTTAGATGTCAGATGTCAGATGTCAGATGTCAGATGTCAGATGTCAGATCTCAGATGTCAGATGTCAGATCTCAGATGTCAGATGTCAGATGTCAGATGTCAGATGTTAGATGTTAGATCTCAGATCACAGATGTCAGATCTCAGATGTCAGATGTCAGATGTCAGATGTCAGATGTTAGATGTTAGATGTCAGATGTCAGATGTCAGATCACAGATGTCAGATGTCAGATGTCAGATGTCAGATGTCAGATGTCAGATCACAGATGTCAGATGTCAGATCACAGATGTCAGATGTCAGATGTTAGATGTCAGATGTCAGATGTCTGATCACAGATGTCAGATGTCAGATGTTAGATGTCAGATGTCAGATGTCAGATGTCAGATGTCAGATCACAGATGTCAGATGTCAGATCACAGATGTCAGATGTCAGATGTTAGATGTTAGATGTTAGATGTTAGATGTCAGATGTCAGATCACAGATGTCAGATGTCAGACCTCAGATCTGCAACGGAGGAAAACCGACCTCAGAACTTCTACAGTGAATTTATTGGACTTTTGTTTCCAGGGTGAGTGTGTGCGCTGCTCTAAGGTCAAACTGTCGCAGTGTTCGTCTGGAGTTTACACAGTAAGACATCTCACTCTGTTCACTTTCCGTTCACCCTCTGTCTCCGTACAAGTGTCTCAGAGTCTCTCTGTTTATCAGGGCGCCTCCATCTTTGGATGTGTGTACACGCTCACCTTTGGCAGTGTGCCCGGCAACATCGTGGCAACCGGTTGCTCGCCGCTCTGCAACGCAACTGTGAAGGTAAAGAAACAGACTCATGAACCTCAGAAACACCAAGGTCCCGTTAAAGGCTTCTCCGGAGCTTTAGGTCACGTCTCGTGATCTTCATCACAGTGTGTGTGTGTGTGTCTGTGTGTTCAGACTCCAGCGTGTTGTAAAGGGTTCTATGGTCCGGACTGCGGTCCCTGTCCAGGGGGACACCAGACACCCTGCTCAGGACACGGTCAGGTCAGACGCAACATGCCACTCATGGGTGGGGGGGGGGGGGGGGGGCGAAGCGTTGATTATTTTTTACAGTGAATTTTATTTTTTACAGTGAATTTTATTTTTTACAGTGTTTGGAGGGGGTCGCTGAAAACGGGTCATGTGTCTGTGATCAGAACTTCCGAGGCTCTCGTTGTCAGTACTGCTCCTCCTCCAACAAACACGGACCGAACTGTGACACGAGTAAGTGCGAGTCTCCTCTCACCGTGATGTCATACAGGTAGGTGTGATGTCAGCAGCGTTTGACCTCACCTCTGTGTCCGCAGCCTGTCTCTGTGTCCACGGACAGTGTGACAACCGTCCGGACTCAAACGGCGGATGTAAAGTGGACTCGTGTCTGCCGGGCTTCACCGGGCGGTTCTGCGATCGACAGACCGCGGTCTGTGGCGTTCAGGGTCAGTTCTGTCACGCCCACGCAGACTGTGACTTCAGCGAGGGGACGATCAGGTGAGTTGTTGAGCTGTTGAAGCCAGCACCGTCAGATGAACAGCAGGGGGCAGTGAAGAGTCAGTACTCGTGTCTGTGTGTTTTCAGGTGTGTATGTAAACCTGGTTACCAGGGTGACGGTATCACCTGTGTGGAGGCAGATCCCTGTGCCCCGCCTCTCCGCGGGGGCTGCAGCGTGAACGTAAGTCTCTCTTCAGTGACGAGCAGCTCGTCTGTCCTGATGTGTCGTGTTGACTCTGTCCGTCGCTGCCCCCTGCAGGCCAAATGTATAAAGACAGGGGCAGGGACTCGCTCCTGTCAGTGTCTGACAGGATGGAGGGAGGACGGAGACGAGTGTCAACCAATCAACAACTGTGACGGTCCTGACAGAGGGGGTTGCCACAGCAACGCCACCTGCATCTACGTGGGTCCTGGACAGGTGAGATGATGTCATCAGAGTTCGCTGATCGTCTTTATATAGAGTCAGTGATCGTCTTTATATACAGTCAGTGATCGTCTTTATATAAAGTCAGTGATCGTCTTTATATAAAGTCGGTGATCGTCTTTATATAGAGTCGGTGATCGTCTGTCTCTGATCGTCTTTTTATAGAGTCAGTGATCGTCTTTATATACAGTCAATGATCATCTTTATATACAGTCAGTGATCGTCTTTATATACAGTCTCTGATCGCCTTTATATACAGTCACTGATCGTCTGTCTCTGATCGTCTTTATATACAGTCACTGGTCGTTGTTATATATAGAATAACTGTCTGTTCTGTCTGTTGCCGGGCAGAGTGACTGCAGCTGTAAGTCCGGTTACCAAGGAGACGGTCGTGACTGTGAAGCAGTGAATCAGTGCGTCAGTGTCTCTGGTGGTTGTCATCACCTGGTGAGTGACACATCACAACCTCCTGACGAACAGCTGATCAGACGATGAAGAGTCACATGACTGATGGTGTCTCCTCCTCCCCCTCAGGCGAGCTGCCGGCGGCTGTCGTCTCAGTGGACGTGTGTCTGTGACGACGGTTACCTGGGAGACGGACACCTGTGTTTTGGCACTGTGGAAGAGGTGAGCGGTGGCCATGTTGAGCTGTTGTGGTGTGTTCACTGTCTGTTGAGACCTTGTGGTGTGTTCACTGTCTGTTGTCCTGACATTCCAGGAGCTGGTGGTTCTGCTCGAGGCGTCCCAGTTCTCCAGGTGGACCACTGTGAGTATGACTCTGAGAACTAAGACCTGGTCAAACCGACGTCTTCATCACTGACTCCCTGTTCCTCCATCAGGACGCCGGAGTGTCTCTGTCGGACCAGAACTTCACGCTCCTGGTTCCATCTTCAGCTGCTGTCGACAAAATGTCTGCGGACGATAAACACTTTTGGACAACGAAGGGAAACCTGCCGAGTCTCATCAGGTTCAAATCGTCTTCACTTCACAGATTCTAATGAAACGTGTTTCAGCACTTTATCAATATGTTGTTTCATATCTGACAGAAATCATATGATCCCTGGAAACCACCCGTCATCCAGCCTGAGCTCCACTTCCTCTCTGACCTCACTTCTCAAGACTACTCTTCCTGTTTCAACATCCAATGAGGTGAGTCCACAGAGGGGACTTGTACTTTCTCGTTGTTTCTTCATGATCATAACCAGATAAATTTCAGACACGTTTGAACGTGAATGTTTTATTTACTGAAGGCAACATCGTCATCCTGTGTTCGTCCAGTTTGACGTCTGACAGAAACAAACTCGTCACTAAGCAACAGAAACCGTCTCTGAACTTTGTGGCTCATAAACTTTCTAACGATGTTCATTTGTTTGTTCATCAGCTCACAACTGTGGGCGGAGCCACAATCACCACATCCGATATCACTGCGACCAACGGACTGATCCACATCATCGACCAGGTAGAGGGTTGACAGTGTTAACGATGAGGATGATGATGATGATGATGATGATGATGATGATGACAATGCTGATGATGCTTGGACGTCTCAGACTGACGGACATTCTCTTCCTGTTCATCCTCAGGTTCTGGTTCCTGACAGGAAACTGAGTGAAGGGCTGTTGGGGACGCTCGCTCTGAGACCAGAGTTCTCTCTGTTCAGATCATATCTCATCGTATGTACACACACACACACACACACACACACACACACACACACACACTCACACACACACACACACACACACACTCTAACTGTGTGTGGTGTTTGTCGTTCAGGATTACAACCTGACAGACGAGATCCAAAAGGACGACGAGTTCACCGTATTCGCTCCGACAGATTCCGCCGTCAGCACTTATCTTCAAAAAACGTCTGCGACGGCTCTGGTACTGCTCACAAAGTCCAGTGAACAATAAATGGTCAACAGACGTATTCATCCAGTGAAGAAACATGTCTGTTACTTCTGTTGACAGGATGTGAACACGACTCGTTACCACGTGGTGGCAGCAGAGCGCCTGTTGAAGACCGACCTGCAGCCCGGAGGATACAAACAGACGCTGCTGGGATTCTCCTTCCAGCTCGGCATCTTCCCTCGAGACGGAAAGGTTCTGATCCGAAGCCTCGAGAGTCTGACGCCGTCACTCGTCTGATCTCTGACTCTGTCTCTGATTCTTTCTCTGCTTCTCCTGCAGCTGTTTGTGAACGACGCTCAGATCAACTCCTCCAACATCCTGAGCGGTAACGGAGTGATCCACGGTCTGTCGGCCGTTCTCCACATCAACAGGAACCGCTGCGACGAGGCGATATACAAGAAAGTCATGGTACAGAACCCGAGGAACCGAAGAGTCACAGACACAAACTCGGCTGTTTATCAACCTCTTCTTTTCTCCACAGGAAACCTGTGTCGACTGTTTGTTCCCACGAAGCAAAATCTGCCCAAATGAGACCGTCCCCGAGGTGAGAACCATGAGAACCTCACAACCTCAGAACCAGAATATTCTGATCACTGATCCAACAGCAGAACAACCAGAAACTGAACCTTCGTCCACAAACAGGCAGAAGAACAAATCCAGGAAGAGAAAAACTTCAGTCTGCAGTTTGCAGACGACTTGATTTTCTACTCTGACATCTGACATCTAACATCTAACATCTAACATCTACTCATCATTTTTGATCGTCAGTGATGAAATCTGTCATTTTCTGTGAGATGAACTGAAGAGAAAAGATTCGTCACCTCAGACGTTAATATCTCAGCTTCCACTTCCTTTTCCTACAAAGAGACAAACTTCAGATGCTCCATAAATATTCAGACAGTCGTGATCCATAAGTATTTAGTTTGTATTTGAGTTTTATTTCTCCACAGGAAACTAAACATTCATGACGCTTATATTTGGTTTATTGAGACATTTCACAAACTACGATTAAATCTGATCAATCAAAGAAACATAGACCAAACAGACTCAACTGTGATAGAAAATGAATTTATGATAAATAAATATAAGAGACAACTGACTGTTCTCCACAGAAACCAGGCAGAAGCAGGAAGTGTATGTTCACACGCATGTTCGAAGAAGAGCGACTGTTGACGATCGGCTGTAAAGCCTCCTGCCTGAGGAAGACTATCGTACGTTATGATTATGATTACGACTATTAATCATATTGTGGTTTTTGTTCATCACGTCCACTCTGTCCATCCAAGGTGTCAAAGATCTCGTCTGTCCTCAGGTGCAGCGCTGCTGCGCCGGGTTCTTCGGGCCGCACTGCGAGCCGTGTCCCGGGCCGCAGGCTCGGCCCTGCTCCGGTAACGGACCGTGTTCTGACGGAACCAACGGGACCGGAGTCTGTCGGTGTAACTCGGGTTTCAACGGGACGGCGTGTGAGACCTGCCAGAGCGGCAGATATGGAGTCCACTGTGATCAGGGTGAAGGCTCCTCATACAGTACAGACAGTACAGACAGTGTCAGTACAGACAGTAACAATAGAGACAGTACAGACAGTAACATTACAGACAGTAACAGTACAGACGGTTACAGTACAGACAGTAACAGTACAGACAGTACATACAGTACAGACAG
Source organism: Scophthalmus maximus (assembly GCF_022379125.1). Taxonomy (NCBI): domain Eukaryota; kingdom Metazoa; phylum Chordata; class Actinopteri; order Pleuronectiformes; family Scophthalmidae; genus Scophthalmus; species Scophthalmus maximus. The sequence goes on from NC_061526.1 coordinate 24,895,173, forward strand.
TTACAGTAGAGACAGTAACATTACAGACAGTAACAGTACAGACGGTTACAGACAGTGACAGTAGAGACAGTAGCAGTACAGAGAGTTACAGTACATACTGTTACAGTACAGACAGTAACAGTACAGACGTTACAGTACAGACAGTTACATAGAGACAGTAACAGTACAGACAGTTACAGTACAGATAGTAGAGACTGTTACAGTAGTAGTAGTTACACTACATACAGTAACATTACAGAGGGTAACAGTAGAGACAGTACAGATAGTATCAGTAGAGACAGTACAGACAGAGACAGTACATACAGTAACAGTACAGACAGTAGAGACAGTTACAGTAGTAGTAGTTACACTACATACAGTAACATTACAGACAGTTACAGTACAGACAGTAGAGGCAGTTACAGTACTACTGGTTACAGTACAGACAGAACAGACAGTAACGTGTGACTCTGTCTCCTCAGTCTGTCGTTGTTCTCACGGACGCTGTAGCGAGGGACTGACGGGCGACGGGACGTGTGAGTGTGACGTCGGCTGGAGAGGAGTCGTCTGTGACGAGAGTAGGAAACAGCTCAGACACATATATAATATATATTCAATATTATATACACACAGTATATATGTGTATACAGTGTATATATCTGATGACGTGTGGTGTGTTGCAGAGGTCGAGTCCGGAGTTGACGACTTGTGCGGCTCAGTGAAATGTCACAGTAGTGCAAAGTAAGTGAAGTGAGTCAGTGTGCGGCTCCGCCCCCTGTGTGATGCGGCTCCGCCCCCTGTGTGGCGCGGCTCCGCCCCCCGCTGCTCCACTCACAGTGTCCGTGTTGTGTTTTGTGTGACAGTTGTGTGATCGAACTATCCGGACCCCGGTGTCTCTGCGCTGCCGGCTTCCAGGGGAACGGGACTTCCTGTCAAGGTAAAGGTCAACTGAGGTGACCTGGGACCCAGGTGTGACTCACCTGAGTCCCAGGGGCGTGTCCGTCAGTGAACATGTGAATGAGTGAATGTATGAATGTGTCTGCAGCCACTGACCCGTGTGTGGACGATAACGGCGGCTGCAGTCTGGACGCCGTCTGTAAGCGGACGAGACCCGGACGGAGGGAGTGTGTCTGTAACAACGGATTCTCAGGCGACGGACTCGTGTGCGTTGGTAGGTGTCGTCTCAACCTGCATGAAGAATTTAAATGATCTTTATTTATGTCTTCTGTCCTCACATTAACACTCAACTGTCTCCCTCAGAGATAAATGCCTGTCTGGAAGGAAACGGAGGTTGTCATGCCAACGCAGACTGCGTCCACGTCGGACCGAACAAGGTACAGACCGACACGAGCTGGTGGTTATTGATTATTGATTATTGATGAATGATGTCATGTTCCGTCTGTGCAGACAACCTGTGCCTGTGCTGACGGTTACTCAGGTGACGGACAGAACTGTCACATGATCAACGTTTGCCTGAAGGTAATAATGGTGACTCCTAAAGGGGCATGTCCCGCCTCACCTCTGACCTTAAGCTGTTGATTTCTGTGACTCACGTGACGCTGAGGCTGCATGTGACTCTGTCAGAACTGTGAACCAATCAGAGAGCTCCGCTCGTGTCTATGACTGTTTCCAGAAAAACGGCGGCTGCCACCAGAGTGCCCGCTGCAACATGACCGCCCCCGGCGTCCGCACCTGCACCTGCAGGTCCAACTTCCTTGGAGACGGACTCACCTGCAAAGGCACCCTGGCGAAGGTGAGTGGCCGACTCGTGACATCACGACCTTGTCCGGTCCGTGACCCGGTTCTGTGACCTAACGTCCGTCTCTGTGCAGGAGATGCTGACGAGGAAGCTGAGAGACTTCTACCTGGCGCTGACGGTGAGTGATGTTTCTCTCTGTCGCCTCCTGCAGGTGAAAACTGACTAAGCAGCTGAAACTCTTCTTCCAGGTTCTTGAGATTTCTCTGAGAGGTCGCGGCCCGTTCACTGTCTTCGTCCCGAGCAGCGCCGCCTTCGCAGCCGATAGCAGGGTGATGATCAGACATCAGACGTGAATCTGTCGCTGATTAGAAAGTGACAAGCACAGTTGTCAAATGATAACAACAGGTTATTTCCTCTGATACTTTTTTAGTTGAGGTCAATGATGACGAGCAAACGTAAAGAAACGTGCGGCGCCATCCTGCGCAGCCACATCGTTATGTGTCACACGCTGCTTCCTGCCGACCTCAGTCGACCCCGGAACCTGACGTCTCTGTCGGGACTCGTCCTGACGACCAGCTCCTCCCAGGTGACTAATCACAGCGAGCGTCCTGAGTGGCTCAGGCATCACGATGTTTTATTAATAAACTGATATGTTGAATGTTTTCAGAGCAACATCTTCATCAACCAGGTGAACGTCACGTACAGCGACGGCATCAGCATCAACGGCATCTTCCACGAGATCGACAAGGTTCTGTTGCCTCCCGACGTCGACACGGATCCAGACGTCGCTGTCAGTTCACAAAATTTATCTTTCCATGAGTTTCTGATCAATCAATAATACGACTGTGAATTCACTGATCAATAACGTTTCTGTCCTGACTCAGCTGAACCTGACCGACGTGGCTGATCGTCATGGTTACAGAAGCTTCTACAAGCTGCTCCAGGTGAGACCCCGCCCCCAAGCTGTCATTGGCCAGACACGGTCATGTGGTGCTGATGGTTCATGTGTGTTTCAGGACACTGGGGTCGTCGACCTGCTGAGTGACGGGACGACCGTCTTCATGCCCTCGGACGCCGTCATGGCGTCGCTGCCGCAGCAGCAGAGGGACTTCCTGTTCCACCCAGACCACCGCCCCCAGCTGGTGGAGTACCTGAAGTACCACGTCCTGCAGGGCCAGAGGGTGAGTCCGGTTCAAACACTCACAACTTTATTTAAACATCAACAGGTCGTCGTTACACAAACACGTTTTCATGTTACTACACACAGATGATATTATTTATTACTTTATAGATATATTGTTTCTGAACGTTCAGATCAACTGAGTTAGAGTCTGATCGATTGTAACACGAGATCAAGAACAACATCTGATACTCACAGGAACATTAGAGAAAAATATTTTCCATCCAGTTTTTGATATGAAGCATGAAAGTCACAGTTTTTTATATGAAGGTAAAATAGTGTGTCATCAGCATATAATGACATCAGACTTCACTTATAATTCTGTTTACATTCATTTATTTCACCTGGACCAAGTATTGATCCCTGAGGAATCCCAATCCAGATCCGAACCAGATCAAAAACCAGATCAAACCAGATCCGAACCAGATGTTGCTCTCCGTGTATGAACTGGATCTCAGATCTTCTCTGTTCCCTCAGATCTACGCTGAAGGTCTGATCCACCTGGACTCGGCCCGGACGCTTCAGGGTTCGTCACTCTCCTTCAACTGCGGAGGGACGGACGACATCGTGAGTACGACAGGAAGAGAAGTCGTGACGATGATGAGGTGATGACGCTCACTTAACCATCGTCTTCGTCTTCAACAGGGAGAAATCTTCGTTAACGACGGGAAGTGTCGGATCGTGCAGAGACACCTGGTCTTCACCGGCGGACTCGCCTACGGGATCGACTGCCTGCTGACTCCGCCCAGCCTGGGGGGGCGCTGTGACGAACAGAGCAGCTTTGACCTGAAGGTAAAGCCTCTGTGTGCAGCGCCCCCTGCTGGGCGGAGGCCGGTGGCTACAGCTACAGCTGTTTTATAAATAATGTTCCAAAAAATACTGAAACAACAAAGTAAAAAAACTTGATGTGTTAATCAGTTTCTCTTCGCTGCTCAGGAAGTGTTTTATTTATGATTCATATTCAATAGATTATTTAAACTGCTCAGGTCAGTGAATATCAGAAAGAGATGCTAACGTTAGCTCACATGCTAATGACGTCCAGGACCGGTTCCAGCCGGTCCCTCGTTTCTGGATCTGGTTTGATTTACGTCTTGTTTCTTCTTCTGTGGTAGATGAGCTGCGGAATCTGCAGCACCTCGGCTGTTCGATGCCCGAAAGGGTCCAAACAAAAGGTCTGATCCTCATCTTTTTCATCCTCCCCATCCTCATCGTCACACACATAATGAATGTTTTTATAAATCTGATGAGTTTCTGATGGTCTGCCTCAGGAGATCCAGAAGTGCGACCTGCCCAAGATGTTTGTGACGAAGAACTCTGGCTGTCTCTCCGTCTGCACCGTCAACTTCTGGCAACCAAAGTGTTGTCATGGTTACCACGGACGAGACTGTCTGGGTGAGACAACGTCTCATCGCTGCTTCATCGCTGCATTTAACAACACTTCAGATCGGTTTGATAAAAAAACCTGAAAATTAAGATCTGGTTATTTTTTATGGAAAATGATGAAAAGGAAGAAATGACGAAATCATTTTATTCAAGACTTTTAAAATGTATTTGTTTTAAATAATCATTTTAATCTTTACTTAGTAACAAAAGCAAAAATAAGAAACTGACAATTATATTTTATACTAATATTAATACTTTGACGTGGTGACATCATTAATGAACCTGTGTTGATGGACGGGTCCAGTGTGTCCAGGCGGCGCTGGCTCCCCCTGCGGTAATCGTGGGAAATGTGATGACGGTCACCTTGGAAACGGCACCTGTACCTGTGACGCGGGCTTCGGGGGCATGGCCTGTGAGCAGTGCAGTGACGGATTCTTCGGGCCAACCTGTAAAGGTGAGCAGTTCTCTGAGTGACAGTCGACCCTGAAGCCGCGTGACCCTGAAGGCATCAGGAACTGAACATCAGACTTTGTCTTTCAGCCTGTAACTGCTCACAACACGCGTCATGTGATGACGGGCGCAGAGGGACGGGCTCCTGTTTCTGCGAGGCGGGATGGACCGGAGAGCGATGTGACGTCGAGCAGGGTGAGTCACCTTGTGTGTGGTTGTCATGGCGACATAGTGACGGGCATGTGTCAGTCGTGTCAGTTCTGTCTCGTCTCGTCTCGTCCAGCTCAAGTCCTGGACTGTTCTCCGTCCTGTTCTCCGAAAGCCGTCTGCAAGGAAAACAACACCTGCGTCTGTCGGACACTTTATGAAGGAGACGGATTCACCTGTACAGGTAAACATGCCATGAACACGCGTTGATATGACTCAGCATGACATCACTTCCTGAGAATGTTACTATCTCTGATGTCGTCCTCAGTGGTGGATATGTGTCAGTGGTGGAACGGCGGCTGTGCTAAAGGAGCTCAGTGTTCTCAGCGAGGAGAACAGGTGAGCTGCTCGTGTCCTAAAGGTCACTCTGGAGATGGATTCACCTGTCAGCCCGTCGACCCCTGCGTCGCCGTGGACAACGGCGGTTGTCACGAACACGCCACCTGCACCATGACGGCTCCGGTGAGGACGACCCTCCGATCACTTTACAGGGTCTGACTCTCGACGTGTCGTCGGTCCTGACGTGTGTGTGTGTGTGTGTGTGTGTGTGTGTGCGCATGCGCAGGGCAAGAAGAAGTGCACGTGTAAAGCCGGCTTCGTCGGCGACGGCGTGACCTGTGAGGTCAAACAGCTGCCAATCAGCCGCTGTCTCCAAGACAACGGACGATGTCATCAAGACGCCAAATGTACAGATCTGCACTTTGAAGGTATCGATCACGTTGTTTTTCTTGGTCCAATCACAACCGCTCACCTGATCAGATCAGCTGATGTTGTGTTTGTGTGCAGACGCGACGCTCGGTGTGTTTCACCTCCGCTCCGACAGGGGGCAGTACAAACTCAACTACACCAGGGCTCAGCAGGCCTGCGCCGCAGAGGGAGGCGGCCTGGCCACATACACGCAGCTGGCCTATGCTCAGCAGGTCAGTGAACACAACACGGCCGCAGCAGGTCACGCGTGGCGTCCGCCGACTAACGGCGCCGCTTTCCGCAGGGCGGGCTCAACATGTGTGCTGTCGGCTGGTTGGACGAGGCCCGGGCGGCGTACCCCACCACCTACTCCAACCCCAACTGCGGCTTCGGACACGTCGGCATCGTGGACTACGGCGTCCGGAGGAACCTGAGCGAGACGTGGGATGCCTTCTGCTACCGGAGGAAGGGTGAGGAAGAGGAGGGACGACGGGCTGATGATTCAATATTGATTTTACATTGATGTTGTTTTGACGAAGAAATAAAGAAAAATATAAAAAGGCGGAAGATAAAAAAATATATTTTACTTAACGAGAATTTATCCACAAATTATTTTCCAAACGTTTTGATCTGAGGTCACGTGACATTCAAGGTCCAGTGGCTCATCAGGTTTAAAAAGAAATGGTAAACTGGAGCGATCAGTTTATTGATCAGTGATCAGCATGATGTCGTTGGGGTCAGAGGTCAGCTGTGAGTGCCAGCCGGGCTTCGTCGGAGACGGGTTCAGGTGCACAGGAAACCTGCTGCAGGTCCTCGCATCCACGCCGACCTTCTCCAACTTCCTCACGGTGAGTCGTCATCGCAGAACCGCGGCCGCTTAAACGTCTCACGTTGATGATGTCATCGTGACCTCAGTTCTTCTTCCTCAGCAAATCCGGAACAACTCCGAGACGTCATCGTCAGGAAAACAGTTTGTGCAGCGTCTCAGCAACCTGACGGTCCAATCCACGCTGTTCGTCCCCGACAACGACGGGCTGCCCGGCAACCAGGTCAGTGTCCAACCAACATCCTGTGTCAGCTGTCTCTCCTCACCTGTCTGTCCTGAACTGTCTGTCCTCACCTGTCTGTCTGTAGACTCTGTCTCAGCGGGACATTGAGTTCCACCTGTCCGAGGGACGAGCGTTGCCGCTCAGCGAATTGAGGAACGGAAGTCGCATGCGGACGAGAGTTGGAAGTCTGATGGTGGTCGGAGTGTCCGACCTGCTCGACCCCTCGGCTCTGGTCAGAATTGTTATTATTATTGTGTAAATGATATTAATGAATAATAAAGACGCTGGTTACCATGGCAACGTTCTCTTCTCAGTCGTCCCGTTACATCAACGATCGCTTCGTGACCGACTCGGACATCCTGGCCTCCAACGGGATCATACATGTTCTCCAGGGAGCCCTGAAGGCCCCACCCCCTCGCCACGAGGTGAGTGTCATCACGACAACAGCGTCCCTCCCTCTCTCCTGCACACGAGCAGTAACCTCCACTGTGATTGGCTCTCCAGATGCAAGTGGGCCACAAGGCAGGAATGGGAGTGGGCGTGACACTGCTGGTGATCCTTGTGGCGGCGGGCGGGTGTGTGGGATACAACTTCTACAGCAACAAGACCAAGGGCTTCAACTTCCACTACTTCAAGGTCAGAGACGATCCATATCAACACCATCAATATCAACATGATCAATATATACAACATCAATATCACCACGATCAATATCAACATGATCAATATATATACCATCAATATCAACACCATCAATATAAACATGATCAATGTATACACCATCAATATCAATACCATCAATATCAACATGATCAATATCAACACCATCAATATAAACATGATCAATATCAACACCATCAATATCAACACCATCAATATCAGCACCATCAATATAAACATGATCAATATAAACATGATCAATATCAACACCATCAATTTCAACACCATCAATATCAACGAGACCAAGTCCTTCAACTTCCACTACTTCAAGGTCACCAGGGGGCGGGGCTTATGACCTGTACTACTGCAGCCAGACCGCAGGGGGCGGGGCTTATGGCATATGGACACCACTGCTCACATGACACGTGTTTTATGAGCCTGTTGTATTTTATTGGTGTAGAATATTTCCATTGATCAGATGAATTGTCTTTGTCTCCGACAGGACGAAGAGGAGGAGGAAGAGGCTCCGCACACAGGCTGCAGCCGCAGCATCTGTAACCCGGTTTATGAATCAGCTCCAGAGTCAGAATCGTGTGATGTCACAGTGAGTCACAGATCCACAAACACTTGTCACGCTGGTCGTCGGCCGCTTCCTGTCGTCGGCCGCTTACTGTCATCTGCTCCCATTCGTTTAAAATTATGTTTCATTTGAATGTTTGTTTGTTTGCAGGCGGCGGACAAACACGAGGAGGACAGAGGATCATGTGACCTGCGGGACGGAGGATCACGTGACCTGCTGCGGGACGGAGGATCACGTGACCTGCGGGACGGAGGATCATGTGACCTGCGGGACGGAGGATCATGTGACCTGCTGCGGGACGATTGAAGGGAAGCTGCAGCGTCAGACTCTCGCTCTGTGGTTCAACACGTGGAGCAGCTGATGGACGACTAGACACTGAAGCGTCGTTGTCTTCAGCCACAGAACAGCGACGATGCTTTCAGGTGCTCAGTCAGATTCTCTCCTCTGATTGGTTTAGAAATATAAACTGTAGAAATCCAGCAGATCACGTGACACTGAAAAGTTAAATGTTTATTTAAAAATGAAACATTGTTTCTAACACACACACACACACACACACACACACACACACACACACACACACACACACACACACACACACACACACACACACACACACACACACACACACACACACACACACACACACACACACACACACACACACACACACACACACACACACACACACACACACACACGATTTTGTTTCAACAGTTTTGTGAATGTTTGACTTTTCTTAATTTCATGGGTAACTTTGATTATGTTGAAAATAAATCTCAAAGAAATAAAGAGTTTAAATAAAGGTGAAGAAACTTTGTCTATTTTTTGGATCAATATGTTTTATGTCTTTTTTTTTTTTAAGTTCAGATTTAATAGACATCTCAAGATTCTCCAGGAAATGACATCACAGGCGCAAAATTACTAATGTAGGAACATGTCTCCTGAAGAGATCAAAGGTTAATTGTTTTTCTGTGAATTACTTTGATGAATAAAGTTTTATTATTATCAACAGATTCTGAGACATTTGATAAAAAAATTAAAAGTTTTCCAGTTGAACCAGTTTATTGTCAGAACTCTTCCGTCACCTTGGTGATCCACGAGTGATAATCGGACACGGCGGTGAAGATCGACGGTTTCTCAGCGTCACAGCGCCGACTGCCCCACGTGATCACGCCGAACAGGAAGTAGGTGCCGCGCTTCCGACAGTACAGAGGAGCTCCAGAGTCGCCCTGCGGAGGAAGAGGACAGGTCTCAGTCCAGAGTTACAACAACCCCCCCGGGACATGAACGTGGCGTTAGGTACCATGCAGGAGGCGGAGCCAGCAGGATCAGCACACAGGTGAGAGTCAGTGACGAGGCCCCTCCCCCACCGCTCCCCACAGGAAGTCTGGTTCACCAGAGTCAGTCCAACGTGGTGCAGACGATCAGGATCAACGCCCCCTGAACACACGCGGGTGTCAGACACTTTATGGACTGAGGTCACTGAGGTCAGAGGTCATGACTCACCTGTGGCCCTCGTCGACCCCCAGCCGGCGGTGACGCAGCTCCAGCTGTGGTTCAACTCCTCGTCCTCATCGGGGACACAGATTGGGGACACGTTGGAGTCTGGGACAGAACCAGAAGACAGGTTCAGGTGCCGGACGCTGACGTGGGACAGAAGTGAACACGTGTGAGGTCTTACTGAATCGGGCCGAGACGCTGAGGCGGAGCAGCGACAGGTCAGACTTTGGCGGGAAGCTTCCGTCCTGCAGCAGGTTGATGACCTCATCCACCAGGATGGTCTGAGACGATAAGAACCGCAGGTCGTGAATCCCCAGAACCACCATGTCCTCTTTGGCTCTGTGTGGGAAAGAGGAAAGTTCAGCGGCGACCGCAGCGAGGGAGACGACGTCGCGACGGCCATGTTTACCTGATGTTGCAGTGTTTGGCAGCAATGACCCAGCGGTGGTGGATGAGCACGCCGCTGCAGTAGTGGCGTCCGTTGGACTGAAGACTAACGTGCCAGGGCCAGAAGAACGGGCAGGACTCAGTCACGTTGTCCACAGACACTTCACTGTCCTGGGACAGCGAGAGACCGGCAAGGAACGGAGCTCGACTGCAGCTGGAGCTCCCACGCTTCCCACACCTGTCCTCTGTTGTCATGACGACGCATGATGAAGATGACGTCATCACTTCAACTGAATATTCATAAATAAATATAAAAACCAACCTTCAGCAGCGTCGTCATCCTCGTACATCATCTCATCTGAAAGAGAAACAACACTTCACACTACGTCACAGCGAGAAGCTCTGGTGTCCGACGGTCAGTGAACTCACCCATGTGCTGGTACAACCACCCTGTGTGTTGCTGCAGTTTGGTGTAAACTCCGGGTCGACGGGCTCGACCGCAGCCAACGCCCCAACTGATCAGACCCGCCAACTCAAACCTGCTGCCAGTGAAGCAGGACAGAGGACCACCAGAGTCTCCCTGAGACCAGGACCAGGGACCAGGGACCACATCCGGGACCAGGGACCAGGACCAAGGACCCGGGAGCACGTCCGGGACCAAGGACCAAGGACCAGAGACCAGAGACAACAAAGAAAGATGATCAGTGCAGTTTTGGGTCCATGTCTCATCTGCTAACATGGAGGAGGTGGGGCTTATGACCTATACTGCAGCCAGATTCCAGGGGGTGATCAGGATCATCCCGTCACTGGTGTTTGGCTGGTTCTGGTCTCACCTGACAGGCGTCGACTCCTCCTTGGTCCCTCCCGGCACAGAACATGGAGGCCCGGATGCGGCCACTGTAGTACTGGTTGCAGACCTCGCGGGGCAGCAGGGTCACGTTCACCTCCTGCAGCCGGTTGACTCGAGGTCCGTCTGGTCAAAGAGAAGAAACATCAGCTGGTTCTGCTCAGACCGGACGTGGCCGGGTCTCAGGACCTGGACTCACTCTCCCGGGTGGAGCCCCAGCCGGTGACGGAGCACAGCTGGAACAGCGGCAGCGGACTCATCCAGATGTTGATGGGTCTGACGGACCCGGTGAAGACCAGCGGCTTGTGCAGCTTCAGCAGCGCCACATCGTTCTCTTTGGTCCGAGCGTTGTAGCCATGGTGACTGATGATGAGCGACACGCCGGTCGACTGAAAGGCGTACGTTTATTATTCAGAACCATATAACAGAAGAAGGTTCGGACCCTCAGGTCTCACCTGTTGTCCCGGTTCATCCGGATTGTCCAGGTCGTGTTTTCCAGCCACCACCTTCCAGAGCGAAGCTCTGTTGAACCTGGGACATGTTTCAGTCATCATCAGCTGTTCAACAGAACCAGGACTCTGACCCCTGACCCCTGACCTCTGACCTGGTGAAGCAGTGAGCAGCAGTGAGGATCCACTGGGGGGCGACGATGGCCCCCCCACAGGCCGGCATGGAGGCGAAGCAGAGGGACACCTGCCAGGGCCACGAGTGAGCCCAGGCCTCCTGGCCCCCGATGATCCTGGACTCTGCCTCCAGCTCCGGTCTGAAGGAGCGAACGCCGGCCACGTCTGAGGCGACGCCACGGAAACATTAGTTTATTTTAAACAAAGAGTCACTGACAGATGTGATTCAATATCAATATCTGAGGGGACTTGAACGCACCACTGAATCCAAAGACTTCAGAGAACGTTCCATGTTCCTGAGTGTCATTGAACGTCACATTGAGCTGAGTCCAGTTTCCACCTGAAGACAAAAGCTAAAACACTATTACTCAGTTTCATCAACCTGAAGGTGAATCAGGTCGGACGTGACCAGGCAGACCTGTCGCAGCTCTGCTGCTGCTGCGGTTGTTGTCGTTGTGATGTGTTGTGTTTGTCGGCCTCTGACTGACTCCATCTGCAACACAAACACACGCATTAATGTGACGTCAGTGGAACACGTGTGTGTGTCGTGTGTGTGTTCCTCACCTGAGTGAAAAGACGACAGGCAGAGCGACAGGAGAGCGAGCAGAGACACACGCGTGTGCAACATGTCGAACATGTGACGACGTCACGTCACTCAGCTGCTCTTCATCAGTCTCACCTGTGTGATTACACACACCTGAGTCCCACCGCTGCTCTGTCCCACACTGCAGGCTGCACTCGAACACACCATCACAGTTTAAACTTTTTCATTTTGTAGTTACTTCTCCTGCTCTTTAGGTCGTGAGGTCATGAGGTCCTGCTCTGTTATATATAAAGTTTTATTTTTCTTCTGTTAGAAGATCGTTACACACGTCACTCTGCCACTTCCTGTTTATTATCATTATTATGATGTATAATAATACATATAGATAATAATAATTTTAAATATTATACTGCAGCTTCCTCAGTGACGTCACCATTGCAGTTCGCTGTGTGGCCACCAGGTGGCAGCAGAACCACGAGGTTCAACGTGTTGATATGATTTAAAGTCACTTTATAAAATAAAAATGTATTTATATATATTTATATATGTATATATATATAGAGAGAGATTTGAATCGATGTAGTTTTTTATATTTATATTTATTAATACATGAACACACTGACTGCAGTGACGTCATATCTTCATTCATTACAATCTTCTATTAAATCTTAAAGTTCATAGTTTAATAAAGTTCAACTGACTGTTTAATGTTAATTAAACTTTGTTCATTCAAATTTAACTTTATTTAATAAAGTGAATTAAACAGACACGTTTTATTTTCTCTGATCCAGGATCAGTTTCCATCAGATCAACTGACTCAGGATCAGACCTGGTCCAGGTTCCGTCTCCACAGAGGGTCCGGGTTCAGATGATCCGGGTTCAGACCTGGTCCAGGTTCCGTCTCCACAGAGGTTCCGGGTCCAGCTCTAAAGCCTCTGAGTGGTAGATGTGGACTCAGTGACGGTCCCTCTGGTGCCGACACCGGATATGATGTGAATCAGACGGGTCCGGACCAGGGAGGAGGAGGTTCGTTGGTTCGTTGGTTCCGTGAGGAGGTGAGGAAGACCACGGCCAGAGGAGGAGGAGGAGGTTCGGTGAGGAAGACCACGGCCAGAGGAGGAGGAGGAGGAGGTTCGGTGAGGAAGACCACGGCCTGAGGAGGAAGAGGAGGAGGAGGAGGAGGAAGGTCTGACGCTGCAGCGACTCTCCGCCTCCTCCTTCCCCGCGCAGGGAGCGCGCCGCGCGGCTGTGGAGAGGCGTGACGCGGCCGAACCGCATCTCCAGGATGACAGGTAGGTCTGATCTCCGACTGAGGGCTAAGACGTGTCCAGTGGTGTCAGCACGGCTCGGCTCGACTCGGCTCGGCTCATCTTAAACGTCGGTAGAGAGGCGGCGGCCTGCCGCTGCTCTGCGGTCCGCTCATCACAGGGAGGATGAGGAGGAGGAGGAGGGAGGAGGCTCCCGTCCCTCAGGGACCACAGCACGTTCAACCGGGACTGGACCGGGTCTCTAGTCAGGGCACCGACGCGCCGCAGCTCTCATAACGGGTGAACGCAGCTGAGAGACGTGAGACAGGCGGAATGACAGCGGACCGATACCGGGGTCAGTTAGAGAGAAGCCGAGCAGCTGGTCCAGAGCAGGGCCGGACCAGACCTGAACTGCTCATTGCTCATCCGTGACAGAACACATGAAGGAGGCCGTGAACGCCCCGCCCCCGCCCCCCCGACGTGTTTCAAGATCTATTAGGTCACAAGAATAACCGTTACACCTCACTGGTCCTAACTGGTTCTAGCTGGACTCACTGGTTCTGAATGGACTCACTGGTTCTAACTGGACTCACTGGTTCTAACTGGACTCAATGGTCCTAACTGGTTCTGACTGGACTCACTGGTTCTAACTGGTTCTAACTGGACTCATTGGTTCTAACTGGTTCTGACAGGTTCTAACTGGACTCACTGGACTAACTGGTTCTAACTGGACTCACTGGTCCTAACTGGTTCTGACTGCACTCACTGGTTCTAACTGGTTCTAACTGGACTCACTGGTCCTAACTGGTTCTGACTGGTTCTGACTGGACTCACTGGTTCTAACTGGACTCACTGGTTCTAACTGGTTCTTACTGGACTTAATGGTTCTAACTGGTCCTTCCTGGTTCTTACTGGTTCTTAGTGGTTCTAACTGGACTCACTGGTTTTAACTGGTCCTTACTGGTTCTAACTGGTTCTAACTGGACTCAATGGTTCTAACTGGTCCTTACTGGTTCTTACTGGTTCTAACTGGACTCACTGGTTTTAACTGGTCCTTACTGGTTCTAACTGGACTCACTGGTTCTAACTGGTCCTTACTGGCTCTTACTGATTCTAACTTGACTCACTGGTTCTGACTTGTCCTTTCTGGCTCTTACTGATTCTAACTTGACTCACTGGTGTTTTCTCTTTCAGCACATTGGTATCGTGACACTTGTAGTACTGTTCATGTAATAGAAGTATGTGTGTGGTTAGGTATTACTGGAGTACTCTTCCTCTTCCTGAAGTATAAGTACTGCAGTACTCTTCCTCTCCCTGAATTAAAGGTAATACAGTAGTCTTCCTCTACCTGAAGTAAAGGTACTGCAGTACTCTTCCTCTTCCTGAAGTAAAAGTACTGCAGTACTTCCTCAGCGCTGTACTCGGTCTCTGACTCTCGGACTCTGTGGCGTTCAGGTTCTCCTGTCGGGGTCTCGCCGCTCTGTACCGGGTCCAGACCCGCCGCCATCTGAGGACGATGGACCCCGTGATCCCGCCGGACCCCAGCTCCAGAACCAGGACCTGGACCAGGATGGACCCCGGACCATCAGCGTGCAGGCGAACACTCGGCGTCATGCTGCTGGTGACTGGCACGCTGGTTTCCATGGTGACCTCAGGTTCACCTGCTGCAGGTGAGATCAGTCTGAAGCTACTGGCCTCTGACCTCTGACCTTTGCTGTACCTGTAGAAAGCAGGAAGTGAAAGGTGGATGTCCTTATATGGAGACAAAACACTCCCATGTTTCTGTTCTCCCACTGACACTGAGTCACACACGCACTCACACACGCACACACACACACACGCACACATACGCACACACGCACTCACGCACACACACACACACACACACATTTATGAAACAGACTCAATTTTCAGCATCATTTTTTATTTTATCCATCCAGAGAAACAGGAAACAGCAGTAAGACATGCGTGATGTCATCAAACATCATCATGTGTTGTCAAACAACAAACCTCCAGAAAGACAGAGAGACAGGTAGACAGAGAGAGACAGACAGACAGAATCTGTCTGCCCCCCCCCCCGTTCTTTGAGGGTGTCGTCTTCTTAATACCAATCACTCATCTTCATTCAGCACGTGATGCTTCTGCAAAGCACAGCGTCACCACGGCAACACCAGACGAAAGAGACAGTCAAGGCTGAGTGTGTGTGTGTGAGAGACAGAGGGAATTTAACGACTAAAAACCATTTTGTTAAGCTGAACTATATTAAAACCATTATTATTATTATTATTATTATTATTATTAATAATAATAATAATAATAATAATAATAATTCATACAATTATCAATTATCAAAATGTTATATGATGAAATATAACAAATATATCAGATCTTTTTGTCAATAGATTAAAAATCAACAAATTTTACATTAAATCCACAAATAACATGAAATATAATATAATTAATTAATAAACTGAGAAGGAAACATAGACATGAATGTGTTTAACTATATTTGTAAAAAACAACTTTGACAAGTTCATGGTCTCTGGTCAGGGTCCTGGTCTTTGGTCAGGGTCCTGGTCTTTGGTCAGGGTCCTGGTCTCTGGTCAGGGTCCTGGTCTTTTTGCAGGGTCCTGGTCTTTGTTCAGGGTCTTTATCTCTGGTCAGGGTCCTGGTCTCTGGTCAGGGTCCTGGTCTAAAGTTGAAGTTTATTCTTCGTCTTTCCCTCTCAGGTGTTTTGGAGCCTTCGTCACCTCCTTCATCATCATCATCCATCTCCTCGTCTCCCAGACCCCCGCCCTCAGACTCTGGTTACCATGGTGACAATGGTGGTGCAGGCTTGGCGGAGGACTTGGACTCTGGTGCTCAGGGGATCCACCTCCTCCTAAGACCACCGGACCTCCTGTCCCCCAGTCTACCCCCACCCCTCCCCCCGCACACCCAGCCCACCCTCACCCCTCCTCCCCCCTGGGAGCAGGGCCCCTCTCTGGAGGAGGCATGGGGGTCTGGAGACTACTTGGAGACTCTGTCCTTCATGGTGCCTGATGGTGAAGAGCTGGCGCTGGCCACGTCGCTGCCCGGACACCCCTACGATGAAGACGCCGACGGGGACTGGGTCTCCTATGACACCGCCTTCCCCGCCCGTCCCACCCTGTCCCTGTCCACCCACCGCCCCCTCGCTCCCTCCTCCTCCACCCCCGGCATCCCGCTCCACACTCGTCCCACCCGTCCAAACGTCTTCCCCACCTGGGACGAGGACTACGACCTGGAGGACCTGACGCCTCTGGAGCCGACGGAGCTGCTGCTGCCGGACATGAACAGTCTGGAATATTACACTAACCTGCTGGCCCGAGAGAGGGAGAGGGAGAGAGAGCGGGAGAGGGAGAGGGAGAGGGAGAGAGAGCGGGAGAGGGAGAGGGAGAGGGAGAGGGAGAGGGAGAGGGAGAGAGAGAGGGAGAGAGAGAGGGACCAGGACCAGGACCAAGACCAGGCGAACCATACCAACTCCAAACCTCCCATCTCTCCTACAACAACACAAACTCACCTTTCACCTCTGTCCCTGAGCTCCGCTTCTCCTCCAGGGCAGCAGCCCGGACGTCCTGTGGGGGGACCAGGGGGGCCCACCCCGCCCCTCACCCTCTCACCGACCCTCAAAGCTGAGAAGAACCCACGTCCTCCAACGACCACCCTCAAAACCCCCTCCAGCCCTTTTCCTCCTGCTCCAAAACCCAAAGAGCACATCCCAGTGCCGGGTAGGTCACCCCCCCGCCCCCCCTCCAACACCACCGGCCGGGTGCCTCCCCCTCCCCCGCTGGGACCACCCACCCGCCCCGACAGACCCGAGAGGCCTCTGGTGGTCACAGAGAAGCCGGCAAAGGATCCACCCACCAGGACCACGACCATCACCCAGCTCACCGCCATCAGCCTGACCAGAGCCCCCCCTGTCACTACCACCCGCGTGGCCCCCCAGGCTCCTCCAACCAGACAGTACCTGTGTAACGTCACCAGGCCCGAGATGTTCCTGGTCCGAGTAGGTGAGACGTCCGAGGGTCAGGTGACACAACCTCAGATGAACTTTGATCTTTGAATAACCTTTATTTGTGTTTGTGCTGCAGTGAGCTCCAGAGGCTCGACAGCCGGGTTCAGTCTGCTCAGAGATCTACTGAGGAGAGAATTCAACCGCTCGGTGGAGCTGCAGGTAGACACATGGACACGCCTCCTCTGAGCTCATTGGTTCTCAACTGAGGGTCATATGATTGACAGCTGTCCGTCTCCTCTCTGTGTCCTCCTCAGTTCCTCAGAACTCCGTCCAGCTTTGCCTTTCGTGTCGTGTCAGGACCGTTGATCTTCACCGCTGTGGCCGTCCTCAACGCCCTGCGCCAACCAGCGCGCTCTTTCGGCCCGGTTCCCACCGTGACGCCGCTCTACACCGTACCTGAGCTCAGGTACCAGGTCCACTCGGTGCTGCAGTTTGTCCCCGCCCACGTCGACGTCCGAGTCTGTAACTTCAGCGAACGGGTGGAGAGAGGCCTGACGATGGCGTTCGCTGAGTCACGAAGACGGTCACATGAGGCGGGAAACATCACCCTACAGGTGAGTCTGTTAGCTGACAAGTAATGATGACATCACCGTACAGGTGAGTCTGTTAGCTGACGATTAACGATGATGTTGTTTGCCTCTTGTCCAGCTGTTGAACGTCACCATGGGCGTGTCCCGGCGGACGGCCGAGCAGAAGGTTCCCGTCGACATCACTTTTGCGGTGCGTGATTGGCGAGGTTTCATCCTGGGGTCAGAGGTCAGCGAACACCTGAGGAAGCTCAGCCTGGTGGAGTTCAGCTTCTACGTTGGATTTCCTGCTCTGCAGATCGCAGAACGTACGACCTTTGTCCTACACGTATGAATACCAAACATGTATGTTAGTGTTGAACATGTTAAACCTGTGTTTCCGTCTGCAGCCGTCCAATACCCCGAGCTGAACACGTCCCACCAGCTGCGCTTCACCTGGGTCCGGACAGGTGAGCTCACACCTGAGGTTCAGTGTGGAGAGAGGACATCAGTGTCCTCTGCAGTGTCCTCTGTAGTGTCCTCTGTTGTCCTCTGTAGTGTCCTCTGTGGACCAGAGGACAGTGGGACAGGACTGTGTCACTGTGTTTCAGTCCTGCTCGGCGTCCAGGAGCAGCTGGTGGCTGAGAAGAGTTTTAAAGCTCGTCTGGAGAGACGTCTGTCTCTGCTGCTGGAGGAGGGACAGCAGGAGTCCGGCAGGAGGCGCTGGAGGAGAGCGACGGCTGTGGGCAACAACAGTCTGCAGGTGACTGCACACACACACACACACACACACACACATATATATCTATATATATATATAGATATATATGTGTGTATACGAATACACATATATATATAGTGTATAAACACTGTACAGTTACATAAACATCAGACTCACTTACACTGTTGTGTCTCAGGTGGTGCGGGTGGCCAGGCTCTCGGGGGCGCAGCTCCCCCTGGAGGTGTTGTATTTTGTGGAAGGTCCTCGCGGGGAGCGGATCGCAGCGGAGACGACCGCCGCCACCTTGAATCGCCTGGACCTTCAGAGAGCCGCCATCGTCCTCGGACACCGAGTCCAGAGACCCCTCGCTCAACGTGAGTCAGGAACTAAATCCACCAATGGATGGTCCCTCACCTGTCTCTCACCTGGTACTCACCTATATATCTTCTGTCTATCCTCACCTGTCTCACCTGTCTCTCCTCTGTCCCTCACCTGTCTATCCTCTGTCCCTCACCTGTCTGTCCTCTGTCCCTCACCTGCCTCTCCTCTGTCCCTCACCTGTCTCTCCTCTGTCTGTCCTCTGTCTATCCTCTTTCTGTACTGTGTCCCTCATCTGTCTCTCACCTGGTCCTCACGTGTCTGTCCTCTGTCCCTCACCTGTCTGTCCTCTGTCTATCCTCTTTCTGTACTGTGTCCCTCATCTGTCTCTCACCTGGTCCTCACGTGTCTGTCCTCTGTCCCTCACCTGTCTGTCCTCTGTCTATCCTCTTTCTGCACTCTGTCCCTCATCTGTCTCTCACCTGGTCCTCACATGTCTGTCCTCTGTCCCTCACCTGTCTGTCCTCTGTCTATCCTCTTTCTGTACTCTGTCCCTCATCTGTCTCTCACCTGGTCCTCACATGTCTGTCCTCTGTCCCTCACTTGTCTCTCCTCTGTCTGTCGTCTGTCCCTCACCTGTCACTCCTCTGGTCCTTACCTGTCTCTCCTCTGTCTATCCTCTGTCCCTCACCTGTCTTTCCTCTGGTCCTCACCTGTCTATCCTCTGTCCCTCACCTGTCTGTCCTCTGTCCCTCATCTATCTATCACCTTGTCCTCACATGTCTCTCCTCTGTCTGTCCTCGTTCTGTCCTCTGTCCTTCACCTGTCTCTAGCTGTGGAGACTCTGTCTGTCCCTCCGGCGGAGACTCAGAGTAGCAGCATCTGGCTCATCGTGGGCGTGGTCGTCCCCGTCCTGCTGGCCATCTTCATCATCATCATCCTCTACTGGAAACTGTGCGGCTCAGAGAAACTTGAGTTCCAGCCGGACGCCATCAACACCATCCAGCAAAGGCAGAAGGTCAGAGGTCAACAGGAAGTTGTGAACTCTTTGCCATCATGTTTTTTGTGACGAGAGACTGAGACGTGTCCTCTGACAGCTTCAGGCTCCGAGCGTCAAAGGCTTCGACTTTGCCAAGCTCCACCTCGGTCAGCACAGTAAAGACGACATCATGGTGATCCAGGAGCCCGGGCCGCTGCCCGCCTCTGTCAAAGAGGCCACGCCCTCTGATGGCGGAGACCTCAACACCCCCAAATCAAAAGGGTCGTCCACCAAGGTGGGACGGTCAAGCCGCCGCAGGGGAAGGTGAGAGTTTGTTTTCTTTTATACTTGTGAGGACACATTGAGACACATCGAGACACGTCTCCTCTTCACAGAATAGTAATGTCTCTCCTTTCAGGCTCAGCCCGTCGGACGGCGACTCCTTAGGCAGCGACCAATCCAGCGGCAGAGAGTCAGCAGAGGAGAGCACCCGACCCGTGGCCATGCCCAATGAGGGAAAAATGCACAGGAAGACGCCCAAAAATGGTCAGAGACACAGTGGCCCCCGGTGTTTGATTTGAATTGTGTCCCTCACAAAGGTTAACATCTGTCTTCTCTCTTTCACGTGTCCCGACTGAAGGACGGAGCAAGATCGGTACGTTTCACTCTTCACCGTAGATTTGAATATTTGATGATAATGTCTGGACTCTTTACTCCAGATTCAGTTTGTACTTCCTGAATGTGACATCATCCTAATGAAACTATATTTACACATTCACATGTATTTAGTCATGTGATCCTCCCGACCCTACCGATCAGTAGAAGAAGTCATTTGTTGTTAGTAATGGAAGCAGAAAGTGTTTCCTATATTAACTCATCTGATCCAGAATCTAAAAATGAATCGGTTTATGTAAACCCATGCAGGTCCAACAGGCAGCGGTCCAGACGAGCTTCTGTCTTCATCCTCCATCTTTGACCACGTGGACCGACTGTCTCGAGGCTCGTCTGATGGCACTCGTCGTCAGGCCAACAAGGTGCAGCTGATCGCCATGCAGCCACGACCGGGCCCGCCGTCGCTACACGCCCCGTCACAGCCGAGCCCCACGCTCACAGAGAAGGTCAACACTGAGGTGAGACCCCCTCACTGTTCACCACGAGGACGTTTTACACCTACCTGACATCCTCACACTCCCATCTGCACCTGTTCTCCTGCAGGTGGCGCTGAGACATAAGTCAGAGATTGAGCACCATAGAAACAAACTGCGGCAGCGAGCTAAGAGGCGGGGTCAGTGTGAGTTTCCCTCCATGGACGACATTATGGATGCCTTCGGAGATGGGCCGGTGCAGAGTGAGGTCGCACAGCGACTCTACAGCTCCGCCCATGACCACATGGACTGTATTCTGCAGGCCGACGGCCCCTCACCCCTCAAGGACTCCAGGAAAAGGTCAGAGTTCACCTGAGAACATGGGTTACACAGATAATCTGAATCATATAATCTTGTTATACATCACAGTTTTGTGTCTGACAACTATAATTTATACCAAACATAATAAAAAGATACTGAAAGGAAGTAAAGAAAAGATCGGAGGAACAAAAAAAATTAAAATAAAATCGCATTACAATTGAAAAACTCTCAGGAGGAGGCAGAAAATGAAGAGGGGACAAGTTGTGATGTGTCTCTGACAGGACAAACAGGGACATAAAACTTAACACTATTAGTTTTATAGATAAGTACCAATGTGTTTGTCCTTCCAGGGGGAGGCGCTCACCACGGAGTCGCCATGCTCAACCTGGACCTGGAAGTCTTCCTGATACCGACAGAGACCGACTGCTCACCGATCAGAGCGCCACCTACAGGAAATACCCAGGACTCAACAACGTGGCCTATATGGTAAAAATGAATGTTAACATCAGTGGACCTGAGGTTTATCCTTGTGGAACACCTTCATTAATAATTTATCACACTGAACATCTCTCACAGTCAGACCCTGACCTACCTCCAGACCATGGCAGTCCGTCCCCCACTGACGAGGTGTTCGACCCGGCCCCGCCCCCTTACATGCCCCCCCAGCCATCCATTGAGGAGGCCCGGCAACAGATGCACTCCCTTCTGGATGACGCCTTCGCTCTGGTGTCACCGTCCTCACAAGGCAGCGCCGGGGTGAGCGGGGTAAGCCCTGCCCTGCCCAGCCCCTCCCCTCAAGCCCGCCCCCCGGGCAGACAATGGGGCTCTTACCCAGCTGCCCCCTCCCACAGCCCTTTCTCTGCAGTGAGTGCGTCGACCTGCTGCTGAGGCCCAACTTGTGTCATGAATCAGTTCAGATTTCATTGTTGTCTTCTTTTTTCTTCCTACCAGAGATACGCAGAGCTGGGAATGTCTCCGTCATCAGTCCAGGGCCTCCTGCAGAGGTGAGTGTCTCGTAAAATCAGGTCTAGGTCTATGGTTTGGACCTGAACCAGTACTGATACTCTGTGTGTTTTATCCAGGCAGGGCCTGAGCTCAGGAGGTTATGTTTCTACTGGAGATCATCTGCAGGAGTCAGTTTACTCCAACAGAGGACAGTATGAGGACCCGCCCTCCTCCTCCAGACCACGACCTGTGGGGGGCAGCACAGGTAAAGTCAACCTAATGTCATTCATCGGTATGCCTAGACCTTCTCAAATCCTGGAACTCTCTCTATCATGTCCTTCCCAGGTTCACTCTTGTTTGACCTTGGTTTCCATCAGTCTTTCTTTCTTGTGGTGGGTAGTTTTCCCAAAACATAGGGTTAGGGGTTAGTTCATGCTGAGCATCCTAAAACTGTTAAACTGTGTGAGGTTAGAAAAGTGTAACTGGAGACAGAACAGGAACGAAGGATGGATTCAAGTCCAGGTTTTGTTGAAGATTCATGTCCCTGTTGTCATCCTGTTCCCAAACACATTTCAAACTTTACAATCTAAACTCGTTGATTTTATCCGCTGAATGTTTCCTCCAGGTGCACAGCTCCACCATCTGACGCAGGTGGGTTTGTCCAGTCAGATCGGTGCTTACCCTGGGGTCGGTCGCAGCATGTCTGGCCCAACCGGCTCAAGCTGGAACCAGCAGCACTCAGACAAAGACCTATCGAGACCAGGAGACAGCAGAGAGAGTGTGAGTCTGATGTGGAGATATATTTAATATGATGTGTAGTAATGAGTGGACCAGTTCAAAAAAGTTCCGACGGAATCCAGTGATGTTCTAATCAGACCAGTTCCGACCAGCACCCATGTATGTCAGCCCAGACAAGTCCTGACGACACCACTTCAGTGTAGACCAATACCCGCCCAGACTAGTCCATGCCAGTCCAGACTAGGTGGAAACATCCTGTGCTGAATCTTGAGTTGATTTAATATAGTTTCTTTCACATTATTCAGGTACGTGTCCATGTCTAGTCTTTGACTGACAAAGTGTTTTAAACTTTATGTCATGGATCTGCATATGTTTTCTGGTCTTCACCTCACCCTCTCTTCCTTTTCCCCACAGGTGCTGTCATTCCCTGAGTTCTCCTCTTCCTCTGTTTTCCAGATGCCAAGCTCCTCATTACGGGACCCATCGGCGCCACCTCTCGTCCTGACCTCACCGACTCCAGAATACCCACCAGAGGACGCCTCGCCCTCCGCCCACACCTCTGCCTCGCTTATCAAGGCTATCAGAGAGGAGCTGCGTCGTTTGGCCCAGAAACAGGCAGTGACCAGCTACCAATAGACTGTTCTGGACTGGTTTGGATCAGGTCTCCGCTGATCTCAACCGTTATTGTTTTAACCACTCAGAGTGTGTAAGGACTGGATTTAAATCTAAAACTAAGGATCCTTACTCTGGACTCTCTTGAGCAGATCTGTTTCTGTCGCTAAACCCAAAATAACTCTGGACCACGATCCACATCTCCTGACCGAAAGACCTCCGGTACTTTACAGGGTTCCATCTGCCCATCTCTCTGTCCGTCATTCTTCAGCTCAGTGTTTCATCGGATGGGATTTTGACTCTTTGCGTTTCCACTGAAGTGCTTCCTGGACTGGATTGTCCCCCCTAGAGTCCAACATTGGATCATACCTTCTCTATCGTTGGAGGGGGTGGTTCCTCTTGACGTTCTGGAGCAGATTGTACTTCCTAGAGTTCTGGAATGGATTGTCCATCTTGACCACTTTGAACTTGCAATGTCCTAAACTAGATTTGGTCTCTTGTAATCTTCTGGAGTGTTTGGCCCCCGCTGATCTCTTTGGAGTGGATTGTTCTCTCTGGAGTTCTAGAGTGGTAATCCTGGAGTTGATGGTCCATCCTAACCTTCTAGTGCGTGAAATTCTTTTTGAACTTTTGGAACGGATTGTCCCTCCAAGAGATCTGGTTTGGACAGTCCCTCCCGACCCTCTGGAGTCGATCATCCCTCCTGGAGTTCTGAAGTGGATTGTTCCTCTGGACCTTCTGTGGTGCTAACCATCAGCCTCATACCATCTCCTCATTAACCACTTATTGCCTTCCACACTTCCATCAGCCACGGGAATCAGGTCTCTTCTCATAAACCATATCGATGAGGTCTTTGCACTGTAGACAGCAGGAGGTGGAGAAAAGTTCCTCCAGCAAAGGGACGCAAAACAGGAAAAATTTATGAATATATATAAGAATTGATATAAATATATGTAAAGAGATAGTATCCCAATGAGCACAATATTAATGTCAGCGTTATATTATTGGAGTATTGAGATGTTACTTATTTTTAATGCTTATATATGAAAGTATAATTAAATCTTATTTTGATGAGAGAAGACCAAACTACTGTTCTATGGCTGTAGTCCTCTTGTGTTTGAGCTTGCTGTAGATTTTGTTTCTCTGTGGAGATGTTGCTTGGCGTAGCTGCTTGCTCGCGTGTTCATGTATCGTGGCAATGAAAAAAAAATTGCGCTAATGCATTGTTTTAATAAGGAGTTTTTACGTCGCTGATCAGTTTGTGGGCAGAAGGCGACAGGTTGATGTAGACAAGCAGAGACGGGAACACACTCAGATATAAGATGACTTTCATCTAAGATTCATGAATTATAAAAACCTTCAATCTCACAATGTTAAAGAAAGAGTTCAAACATTCCTGGCTCCGCCCCTTTGTCCAGATCCAGATTCTTTCTTGCTCCATGTTCCGTCCTTCCACCAAGTTTACTGGAAAACTTTTCAGGTGCTTTTCATCCTGCTGACGAACACACATCAACTCCTTGGCGTAGGGAACCATGGGTCAAGTCTACAGTCCACTTGAAGACAGACCTTGTTTCTCATGAATCTTATCATTAGTTTCGTGTGTGGTGAAGTCCAGACTCTGGACGACAGGTTCCCGTCTCTGATGTGTCCTGTTTAGTGTTGTGAAGAAGTTGTCGTTCTTTAAATCTGGTTCCAGGGAAACGAAGGAGTTTGTTTGTCTTCGCTCTTCTTCGGCATGTTCCACTCAGTTTGAGACTTCAGCGACTCGTGATGTTCCAGTTAATGTTCCGCATGCTGCGAAAAGATGTTCAACACAATGTTTATAGAAGTGAAGAGTTGTTCCACATCCAGTTCAGAGTGAGCGAAGAGTGATTCAAGTCCCAGTGCCATAAAACCATCACTCATCTTAACAAAAAATCCATCATTTTTGACATTTTCACAAGATATTTTTGAATCTAAATGAAGATGTTATAACAAACATTTGATGTTGAATAGAAAACAACATTTAGAAAATATCTAAATTGTGATTGTTCTGCTGAACGGACTCGACCACCTGGACACGTTCTGATTCAACCCAGCTCCTGTCAGTCAAGCTGCAGGACTTGGCCACGCCCACTGGATCACATGGTGCTAACTGAACGACTCGAAGTGAAACTCGCACACAACATGGAGATGGAGATCAAACCTGACGCTTCATGAACCGAGTGTTTCAGTGATTTGTAGAATTCAGCAGCCGGAGGTTTGATTCATGACGAAACGTCCAGATCCTCCTGAGATGTTCGTATTGTTCACATCAGATACTGACGTGTGAACCTGTGTCAACGGATTACTAACTTCTGAACAAGACACTAACGTTTGGGACGAGATACGATACATGAATGAAATATTGACTTGTGTTAACCAGATATATATTTTAAATCTCTGCAAAGATTGAAAAGCAGAGCCTGTAGATCAGAAGCTGCAGGTCTGATGCACAGACTGTAGATAAAGATGGACGACATGACAGATCGCCCCCTGGTGTCTGCTGCAGTACAGGTCGTAAGCCCCGCCCCCTATGTGTCATATGAGGTCATTCTTATCACTGATGTTTGTTCATGTTTCTGATCACTTTGCTTCTCATTAGTTATTTGATGATAAAAACGGGCTGAGACGTGATACTGACAGGATTGGTCCAGAAAAGGGGGCGGGGCCTCAGTCAACGCTGCACAGACCCTGACTCCACATGACGTCACCAGCACAAGATGGCGGCTCCAGAATCTGAGATATTTTAGCTTCATGTTTGTTCAACGAGAAGAAGAAGATACGTCGTCTTTATTCACAGTCTGTGTTCTGAACCTGAGGTTCTTCATTTCAGTTCTTCACTTTGGTTCTTCACTTTGGTTCTTCACTTTGGTTCTTCACTTTGGTTCTTCACTTCGGTTCTTCTTGTGTCAGTTCTGTAGTTTTGTCCTGAATGAACTTCTGTCAAACACATTCCTGTTGCTCCTCCGGACTCCGTCCCGACTGGCAGCTTCACTGAGTTCACCTGAGTCCAGGTGAGTTCACATCAGACCTGGTCCAGGTGTGAACCTGCAGAAGACCTGTTGTACTCATTGAAAACCAGCAGACTCACAGCTGATCTGTGTCACATGACCGGACATTAAAGAGACTTGTTCAGATTCAGACTCCTAATCTTTTTGATTGATGATATATATATATATATTTATATATATATATATATATACTGTATGTATATTATAAAAGTTGTATCATCGTTAAGTATCAGGGTTTTGGTAAAAATGAAGAATAAGAAATTGAAAAGTCATTTTATTTTTAGAACTTTATATCCGTAATGATTATTGTAGAGAAAAATGTTTAGTTTTATTATTTCAAGAAAAACTGTTATTGTAAAAAAATGTTATGTTAAAAAACACGTTTAGTTTTACTTATAGAACTGGATAATAATATATTTCAACAGCTGTAAAATGTTGACCATGTGAACAATTAGAATACGTTATATACATATATATAAATGTATATATACATATATATGTTTATATAATATGTGAAAATAATTTTGCTCTAAATTTTGAATAAACTTGTAAATAAATATAATATTTAGAGAACAAACTTACTTTCAGAAGAAAAAGTCTAAACTATAAATCTAACAACTGAGTGATCACGTGATAATCAGACAGTTAAATCTTGACATCAACAAGCCTCCATACCTCCCCCGCCCCGCCCCTCCGCGGTGGTGATGACGACGGCACTTCCTGATTCACCTGTGCAGGTCAACAACAACAGTAGATTCCGGATCAATGATCGATGAGCAGAGAACATCTGAAACCAGGTGAGTGACGTTTCATCTGATCACGTGGAGTTCATGTTTCAAACTTCAGATTGAATAACTTCATCAGTGTCTGTTAAACTTCGGTCTGATTTGTGTGGATGTAAAGTTTTCTCTTCGGCTCTTCACTGTCTGTCAACCCGTCGGTCCTGTGAACCGGTTCCGGTGGAATCACAGACGCTACAGACGCGTCACGTGCGTTTAGATTCAGATGCTTCACTTTAGTTCACAGACGTTTTCAGCCTCGCGACGGACGAGCGCGTCTGTTGTGGTGAGATGAATGATCCGAGATCATGGATGAGTTTTAAATCAAAGTGACCAATTGGATTCCTCTGACCAATGAGCATCATGACGTCACGTTCATGTACATTACGTTTGTTCAACCATGAAGATATGAACCATGAGACACGAACATTTATCAGCTTCAAGTTCTCAGTCAGATTATTGTTTGATATAATAGATTCAGGGAGAAAGTTTCAGTCTGAACAGGTGAGAGTGAAAAAACAATGACATCATGAATAAAACACTGATTATTTGAAGGTTGATTGATTTCCTTAAAATAAAAGTTTGAATCGATTGATGATGAAAATAACTGCAGATGATAATGATGAGACTGTATAACCAGCACTGCTCTCAATAGAACACACACACACACACACACACGACCCTAGAACTGTAGAAAAAAATCACTGGACTTAAATATTTCAAAGAAGTGCAATTTTTATATTAATATTTATTCTCCATGTGCAAGTATTGCCACTGCTCTGTAAAGTATTTATATTTCATATGTAATATTTTGTACATATGCTTTTTTAAATTGTTTATATTCTGCTGCACTTTTGCTGCTGTGACGCACAAATGAAGGATTCTGATCATATCCTTATTAATAATAACAATAACAAGAGTGTTTGACTTTCAATCCTTTAGAGAAGGTTCACCTGAACTCCACCTGGCATCTGAGGATGAATGACCACATGAAGACGCAGCTCGTCAGCGCCATCCACCTGCAGGAGGTGGAGCTGCAGGACAAACCTGCAGGCGAGCGGCAGGGCACGACGAGCGGAAGCGACGGTGAGTCTGATCAATGATCAATACTCCTGATCACTGTGGTCAGGGTCAGATACAAATTCACTGAGCAAACCACCACGACCTCTGACTTCTGACTTCTGACCTCAGTGTCCAGCAGTTTGTGATATAAATACAGACTGACACTGCTGTGTGTGTGTGTGTGTGTGTGTGTGTGTGTGTGTGTGTGTGTGTGTGTGTGTGTGTGTGTGTGTGTGTGTGTGTGTGTGTGTGTGTGTGTGTGTGTGTGTGTGCCTGCGTGCGTGCAGATCTCACATACACGGTGGAAGACGCTGTTGAAACTATTGGCTTTGGTCGTTTCCACATCCTCCTCTTCGTCATCATGGGGAGCTCCAATGTGAGTCACTGACTTCTATACACACACACACACACACACACACACACACACACACACACACACACACACACACACACACACACACACACACCTGCTCACTGACACCACAGCTCACTGACACCACAGAGTGTGTGTGTGTGTGTGTGTGTGTGTGTGTGTGTGTGTGTGTGTGCAGATCGTGGAGGCGATGGAGATCATGCTGTTGGCCGTAGTTTCCCCTGAGATCCGATGCGAGTGGCATCTGGACGACTGGCAGGTCGCACTCGTCTCCACTGTGAGTTTCATGTTTCTTCGTTTCAAACTTAGTGAACGACTCTGAGCTCTCAGGTGTGAGGTCACCAGGTCGATGATGTCACTGCAGGTCACAGGTGTGTGTGTGTGTGTGTGTGTTTGTGTTTCCTCTCAGATGGTCTTCTTTGGGTTCATGGTGTGTGGCGTTCTGAGTGGATACGTCTCCGACAGATACGGACGCTGGAAGGTCAAACACGCTTTACACCACACATCATGTTAGTGCCACACCGTGTGTGAGTGTGTGTTAATTTGTGTGGTTGTCCGTGTGTGTGTGTTAATGTGTGTGTGTCCAGGTGGTGTTCGGAGGCTTCGTGTGGAGCGCCTACTTCTCCCTCCTCACGTCGTTCGCTCCGTCGTATGGTTGGTTCATCTTCCTGCGCAGCATGGTCGGCTGCGGTGTCGCAGGAGTGTCACAGGGGTCAGACACACACACACACACTGATGTCACTCAGCTTCTTCTTCATTAGTAGAAGTCACATCTGTAGTTTTGACCTCCAGGTTCGTGTTGAAGACGGAGTTCATCCCAGCGAAGCACCGAGCGTACCTGCTGCCTCTCGCCACTGTGAGTCTCACTTCGTCTTCACTCCCTGTGATGTCACCAGTGCACATCTCCCAGCATGCTCTCTGTCTCTGTCTGTGCCTCAGGTGTTCTGGATGTTGGGCTCGATGCTCATCATCATCCTGGGGATGCTGGTGGTTCCCTCTCTGGGCTGGAGGTGGATGATCCGGATCTCTGTGGCCCCCAGCATCATCCTCATCTTCCTCTTCCGGGTGACGAGTCGTCTTCATTATTGTTCTACTGTAACTGTCACTGTACCTGATGTTGATGTTTTTTCTTCGACTGATTTGTGTCTTTATTGATTTTCATTAGTTCATTCCAGAGTCGGCTCGTTACAACGTGTCGGCAGGAAACATCCCGGCTGCCGTGGAAACTCTGACGAAGATTTCCAAGATGAACAGATCGTCTCTTCCTCCAGGACGACTGGTGGAGACGTCAGCGGTACGTTATGAGTTCACTGTGACGAGGTCAGATCTTATGAAAGTTATTAATGCTTATTACTCATCTTTAATAAACATAAGTTTCATTCTGTGTTTGTTCCAGGAACAAAGAGGCAGCTGGAGGATTCTGCTCAGTTCATCCTTCAGGACAACGTCGTTACTGCTCTGGTTCTCATGGTAACGCTCATTGTCAATAACTATAAATACAAAGAGAAGTAGAAATACAAAGACATAGAACTTGATTTAAGGAAATGTGAGTTTGTGTCACTGATCAATAAGTCATGATGAAGGAACATTTAAGGAATTTAAAGAGATTGATTGACATCATCACAGAAACATGATTATTGTTGTTTCCTTCTGACCTTTGACCTTCAGGTTCGTGGCGTCCTTCTCGTACTACGGTTCCGTCCTCAGCAGTTCTGAGCTGCTGGAGAAGAACTTGCTGTGTGTGAAGGACGCAGACAGGGAGCACCAGGTCAAACACCACCTGGAGGACGGACTATGTTACTGCATCGCCTTCGCTAACAGCGACTACCAGACGCTGCTGATCAGCAGCCTGGGGGAGGTCGCACGTGAGTCGACCCACACTTCACTCAGGTCACGAGGTCGAGTTCACCTCAACAGTCACAAGTCAAACTGACGATTTACAGAATCACAAAATCAGTTCTCATGATTCAGTTTCCAAATAATTGGTTTATAAATGTTCTGATGTCAAAATGTTCCAGTGTTTTCGCTTCACAACCGTTTATGGAACATGTATGATCACAAAATGTGATAACGTTTCTTTTATGAGCACAATAATATATATATGTATACAGTGTATATATATATATATATATATATATACATGTACGTGTGTGTGTATATATATATAAAGATCAGTGACTATATAAAGACGATTTTCTCTCCTCAGTTGTTCCATTAAACATCTGTCTGCTCAACGTGTTTGGACGGAGGAGAACTATGACGGTGTTGCAGCTGCTGGCGGCCATTTTGTTCATGCTGATCAACATCTGCACGACCATGTAAGAACCTCACAGACTCTTGTAGTCCGTCAGTCTAGAGGTGTATGAGGACCACAGGTCCGACAGTCTACAGGTGTATGAGGACCACAGGTCCGACAGTCTACAGGTGTATGAGGACCACAGGTCCGTCAGTCTACAGGTGGATGAGGACCACAGGTCCGACAGTCTACAGGTGTATGAGGACCACAGATCCGACAGTCTACAGGTGTATGAGGACCACAGGTCCGTCAGTCTACAGGTGGACGAGGACCACAGGTCCGACAGTCTACAGGTGTATGAGGACCACAGGTCCGACATTCTGAGGACCACAGGTCCGTCAGTCTACAGGTGTATGACCACAGGTCCGACAGTCTACAGGTGTATGACCACAGGTCCGACAGTCTACAGGTGTATGAGGACCACAGGTCCGACAGTCTACAGGTGTATGAGGACCACAGGTCTGTCAGTCTACAGGTGGATGAGGACCACAGGTCCGACAGTCTACAGGTGTATGAGGACCACAGGTCCGACATTCTGAGGACCACAGGTCCGTCAGTCTACAGGTGGATGAGGACCACAGGTCCGACAGTCTACAGGTGTATGAGGACCACAGGTCCGACAGTCTACAGGTGGATGAGGACCACAGGTCCGACATTCTGAGGACCACAGGTCCGTCAGTCTACAGGTGGATGAGGACCACAGGTCCGACAGTCTACAGGTGTATGAGGACCACAGGTCCGACAGTCTACAGGTGTATGAGGACCACAGGTCCGACATTCTGAGGACCACAGGTCCGACTTCCTGACGTCCTTCTGTTCCCGTCTTTCTGCAGGTTTGGGTTCACAGTGCTTCTGTTCCTGCTTCGTTCTCTGGTCTCCATGAACTTTAATGTGGTTTATATTTACACGGCAGAGGTGAGTCCACACGTCCAAACACTGGTGTTTACTGACCCGGTGTCTGTTAACCGGTGGATTCTGGTCCTCAGGTGTATCCCACAGTGGCCCGGTCTCTGGGGATGGGGTTCTGTACGTCATTCAGCCGGATCGGAGGAATGATCGCACCGTTCATCGCTCAGGTGGGTTCAGCGTGTCGTCCTGGAGTCGTTCACGACTTCCAGTCGTCCATGTTTGACGTGAATCTTGGTGTGTTCAGGTGCTGATGTCTCAGTCGGTGATTCTGGCGCTCAGTCCGTTCGCTGTGGCCTGTGTGATCTGTGGTCTTGGAAATTTTCTCCTGCCGATAGAAACTAAAGGACGAGCTCTCCTGGTGAGAAATAATAATTTTCTTACAATTCACTTGTTTACTCTTTGTATAACAAACATTCTGGTTATAATTACTTCTTTTTTTTTCAGCAAAACAATTGACGACATCTCCAAACTCAACGTCTGTTACTGTTTGTAATATTGTTGTCATGAGTGTAAAGATATTAAATGTTACTGAGATCAATTTTTTTTATTGTTCTGAATTGTTCTGAATTAAATGCTGCTGTTTCAGCTGCACAGACAATATTCTGTGAAAAAAACTTTTTAATGTTTGATAAATGAGCAGTTGGTCAGATCTTTAAAGATTTATACTTTTGGGTTTATTGGAATAACGATTATAATTAAATACTCAGGTTAAAAGTTCCTGTTACTTTCAATGTTGTAATGACCACTAGGGGGAGCCTGTAGTTTATGGAACTCTACATAACGCTCTTTTGTGTTTGTTTGTTTGTTTGTTTGTTCTGCAGAACATTTACATGTTTATGTTCAAAGTGAAAATATGAATCTGTTTGAATATGACAAGTAACAAGGGAATTTCTCTAGCGTGGGATTAATAAAATCACGTTATCTTCATATCTTATGTTGTTCCTGTAACTATTAGACAATATATTTTTAAATGTTTTATTTATTTAACATGGAAAGAGTCAGAAGATCAAACTTAATAAAAATGATCTGAGAAGAATAAAGATTTACACAAAAACCTGAAATGTATGAAACCGTGAAGAAAATAAATCAGATGAGTGTGAAAGAAAGAAAATCAAATGGAGTCGAAACGGACTGTTGATGTCACATCATCATTATTATTATTATTATTATATATTATTATTATTATTGATGACAGAGACGTTTCCTCTGGGACCAGGAGAAACTCACTGAAGGTGTAATGAAGCTTAACGACCTGACGGTGGCGACACTGATGATGAAGATGATGATGATGACGATGATCTCTGGCTCCTGAGCTGCTCCCGTTAATCTCTTTAACGACGACACTCAGATTACAGATTACTGTCTGTCCTCGGGGGGCGGAGTCTCCACTGACCCCGCTCCCTGACCTCACACACCTTGTGTCGGTGTTGTCGAGTGTGGGTGAGTGTGTGTGTGTGATTAAAGTGGATTTAGTTTGTGGCAGCAGCAGTAGAAGAAGAAGAAGAAGATGCAGCTGAACAGCAGACGGTCGGCAGCTCTCTGAGACGTGAGTAAACACACACACTCATTAACACACTCACTAACACGGTAACATGAGTCTAAATCAGCTGTTTTTCACACATGCAGGATGTGAAGCTTCAGTCTGAAACACACGGATGTTTTTCTGTTCAACAGGAAACCGATCAATAAAGTTTTTCAGTTTATCGTGAACACGACCGTCGCCCACAGATGTAACCATGACAACCAGGATTTATCCAAAATTAACGATCTCACTGAAGTTAAACAGAAAAGATTTAGTTTCAACATCAGGATGTTTTTTACGACTGTGTTTTATCTGAAGTCAAAATATTAAATAATCAGACTGTTACCATACTTCATCTTCATCATCATCATCATCAACCACAGTAACTTCACTGACAACACAACTCTTTTACTGATCTATTATTTATTTAATTC
Source organism: Scophthalmus maximus (assembly GCF_022379125.1). Taxonomy (NCBI): domain Eukaryota; kingdom Metazoa; phylum Chordata; class Actinopteri; order Pleuronectiformes; family Scophthalmidae; genus Scophthalmus; species Scophthalmus maximus. The sequence continues at coordinate 24,928,866 of NC_061526.1, forward strand.
TATGGAATATAGATGAACTGTTTGTGTGTGTGTGTGTGTGTGTGTGTGTTGGTGTGTTGGTGCTTGGTACTGATGGATCTTTTGTGTATGAGCTTCTTTGTTTCTACTCATTATTAGTAGAACTCACGAGTGGTCATGTGACCAACAACACAGTGATGTCATAGATCATTAACCAATGACAGAGAGAGGAGGAGGTGACAGAGACAGACAGACAGACAGAGACAGAGGGACAGACAGACAATCAGACAGACAGACAGAGAGATAGACAGACAGATAGACAGACAGAGACAATCAGACAATCAGACAGACAGACAGAGAGATAGACAAACAGAGAGACAGAGAGACAGACAGACAGAGAGACAGAGAGACAGACAGACAGAGAGAGAGAGAAGCAGTCTATGTGAAGGTTCTTGTCGAACATCAGTGGAACTTTCTCCAGACTTGAGTTGACAGTCATCAGTGGCCCCAGTGTGGATCCCTGAGGAACTCCTCCCTGGGAACAATCATTATCACTTTATACTTTGTCAGGGGCTGAGCTGGAGTCCGTCTGTGATATCATCAACAGGTAATAATAATAATAATAAATTTCATCTATAGAGCACTTTTTATTGCTAAAAGCAATCTCAAAGGTGACGCCCATCCCATGGTGCCCTGCTACCTCCAGGGTCGTCATGGGAGACGAGCCTTACCCAGAATGCCGAGCTCAGGAGCTGTTTGATGAATTTGTATCGGCGACGACCTGCAGGGCGGTGCTGCGATCCTTTAGTCAGCTGTGTGAACATCTGCAGCTGGACAAGAGCAGCGCCGAGAGGCTTTTGTACCAACCAATCAAACACCGCCTCAACTACTGGAGGGCCAACGCTCTGTGGGCAAAGTTGGACCGAAGGGCCGCACAGCCCGAGTATCTGAGGGCCCGAGTCTGCAGCAACACCACGGTACTTTTCACAGTTATGTATTTACAGTGTATATATAATATATATACAACTTATTGAAGTGTGATCTCTGTCTGATTGGTCAGTGTGTGATTATTGGGGCGGGGCCGTGCGGTCTGAGGACGGCAGTGGAGCTGAGCTTCATGGGAGCTCGGGTGGTGTTGCTGGAGAAGAGAGACTCGTTCTCCAGGAACAACGTTCTCCACCTGTGGCCCTTCACCATCCACGACCTGCGGGGCCTCGGGGCCAAAAAGTTCCACGGAAGGTTCTGCGCCGGCTCCATCGACCACATCAGTGAGTCGGTGATCTATTACTCGTGTCTGATCGTAAGAGCTGGCTCCTCTGATCAGCACCTGCTTCCTGTCGGCAGGTATCCGTCAGCTGCAGCTGGTCCTGCTGAAGGTGGCGTTACTGCTCGGGGTGGAGGTCCATGTGAACGTGGAGTTTAAGAACCTGGTGGAGCCGCCTGAAGATCAGCACAGACACAGTGAGCACAGACGTTATCTGATCCGGCACCATGACGCTGTGATGTCTGTAGATCAGAGAGTGAAGCTGTGTCTCTGTCCAGAGGTGGGCTGGAGGATGAAGGTGAGTCCAACGTCTCATCCCGTCAATCAGATGGAGTTCGACGTCATCATTGGAGCAGACGGACGCAGGAACACGCTGCCAGGTAACAACACCACAGGTAACAACACCACAGGTAAAAACAACACACAGGTAACAACAACACCACAGGTAACACCCCCACAGGTTACAACACCACAGGTAACAACACCACAGTTAAAAACAACACACAGGTAACAACACCACCACAGGTAACACCACCACAGGTTACAACACCACAGGTAACAACACCACAGTTAAAAACAACACACAGGTAACAACACCACCACAGGTAACAACACCACCACAGATAACAACAACACAGGTAACACCACTACCACAGGTAACCACATCACCACAGGTAACAACACCACCACAGATAACAACAACACAGGTAACACCACCACCACAGGTAACAACACCACCAAAGGTAACAACACCACCAAAGGTAACAACACCACCACAGGTAACAACAACACAGGTATCAACAACACACAGGTAACAACAACACAGGTAACAACACCACACAGGTAACAATATATATATATGTATACATATTCCTCTGCCTGCACATGAACATTTTCATTTGAAGTGATTCCGTATGAAGTCGTCTGATTGGACGGTGAAGATCCTTTTTGTGAACAGGTTTCCGACGCAAAGAGTTCAGAGGGAAACTTGCCATCGCCATTACGGCAAACTTCAAGAACAGAAACACGACGGCGGAGGCCAAAGTGGAGGAGATCAGCGGCGTGGCCTTCATCTTCAACCAGAGGTTCTTCCAGGAGCTGCGACAGGAAACGGGTCTGTTTCTAGTTTGTCTGACGGTGTTGAGGAGAGAGATTTGTGTTGTGTTCATGTTCACGTGAATCTTTCAGGGATCGACCTGGAAAACATTGTCTACTACAAAGACGACACTCACTACTTTGTGATGACGGCGAAGAAACACAGTCTGTTGGACAAAGGAGTCATTCTCCAGGTAAACGCACCTGAACACGACAGAGATCAACTGTCGGTCACAGTCTCAGAAAGGATGACGACTAACCTTGACCCTGACCCTGACTCCTTCAGAAGAGATGACGACTAACCTTGACCCTGACCCTGACTCCTTCAGAAGAGATGACGACTAACCTTGACCCTGACCCTGACTCCTTCAGAAGAGATGACGACTAACCTTGACCCTGACCCTGACTCCTTCAGAAGAGATGACGACTAACCTTGACCCTGACCCTGACTCCTTCAGAAGAGATGACGACTAACCTTGACCCTGACCCTGACTCCTTCAGAAGAGATGACGACTAACCTTGACCCTGACCCTGATTCCTTCAGAAGAGATGACGACTAACCTTGACCCTGACCCTGATTCCTTCAGAAGAGATGACGAATAAGCTAGACGAGACGAGTCCGAGTCAAACCATCACAAAGTCAAAGTCTTTGAAATGTAGAAAGTCAGAGTCAGGACTGAAATGACGGGAAAATCTTTTCTTCCGTCAGGACTTTGCAGACACTGAGCAGCTGCTCTCTCAGAGGAATGTGGACCATGATGCATTGCAGGTTTACGCCCGCGAGGCCGCCAACTTCTCCACCAATCACCAGCTGCCATCTCTGGACTTCGCCATGAATCACTACGGTCAGCCAGACGTCGCCATGTTCGACTTCACCTGCATGTACGCATCTGAGAACGCCGCCATGATTCGCCAACGCCACGGACACCAGCTGCTCGTCACTCTGGTGGGAGACAGCCTGCTGGAGGTGAGACAGGTGGAGGGACAAACGTAATCAGACAGACAGTTTGTAAACCTCCTCCTGTCTGTCTGTCTATCTGTCTGACTGTCCCTCTGTCTGTCTCTCTGTCTGTCTGTCCCTTTGTCTCTCTGTCTATCCCTCTGTCTGCAGCCCTTCTGGCCAATGGGAACAGGAGTAGCTCGTGGGTTTCTCGCAGCTCTGGATTCAGCCTGGATGATCAGGAGTTGGTCTCAGGGCGGAGCTCCACTGGACGTCCTGGCTGAGAGGTGAATGGACACAGGAAAGGACTCACCTGACAGGACTCCCCTGACAGGACACAGGACAAGACTCACCTGACAGGACGCAGGACAGGACTCACCTGACAGGACACAGGACAGGACTCACCTGAAAGGACACAGGACAAGACTCACCTGACAGGACACAGGACAGGACTCACCTGACAGGACACAGGACAGGACTCACCTGACAGGACACAGGACAGGACTCACCTGACAGGACACAGGACAAGACTCACCTGACAGGACACAGGACAAGACTCACCTGACAGGACACAGGACAAGACTCACCTGACAGGACACAGGACAGGACTCACCTGACAGGACTCCCCTGACAGGACACAGGACAAGACTCACCTGACAGGACGCAGGACAGGACTCACCTGACAGGACACAGGACAGGACTCACCTGACAGGACACAGGACAGGACTCACCTGACAGGACACAGGACAGGACTCACCTGACAGGACACAGGACAAGACTCACCTGACAGGACACAGGACAAGACTCACCTGACAGGACACAGGACAGGACTCACCTGACAGGACACAGGACAGGACTCACCTGACAGGACACAGGACAAGACTCACCTGACAGGACACAGGACAGGACTCACCTGACAGGACACAGGACAGGACTCACCTGACAGGACACAGGACAGGACTCACCTGACAGGACACAGGACAAGACTCACCTGACAGGACACAGGACAAGACTCACCTGACAGGACACAGGACAGGACTCACCTGACAGGACACAGGACAGGACTCACCTGACAGGACACAGGACAAGACTCACCTGACAGGACACAGGACAGGACTCACCTGACAGGACTCACCTGACAGGACACAGGACAGGACTCACCTGACAGGACTCACCTGACAGGACTCACCTGGTGACATCGAGTCCTCTGTGTTTCAGAGAGAGTCTGTATCGTCTCCTCCCTCAGACGACTCCAGAGAACATGCAGAAAAACATCGGTCTGTTCTCTCTGGATCCAACGACACGATACGTCAACGTGACACCAGCGAGCATCACACCTGCTCAGGTACACACACACACACACACACACACACACACACAAAAACTCTCACACTTGATGTTTTACAGGTGAGACACCTGGTGGACACCGGAGAGGAGGCGGGGCTAAGTACACATTGTGGTGACATCATCCGCCTGCCTTCACCCTGCCTGCTCAGAGAGGGTGAGTTCACTTTCAAGCCCCTCCCACGTCACATTAAGCCCCTCCCACGTCACAATAGACGTCATGTTACTCTGTTACTTGAGTTGACCTCACAGTAAAGCTTTAATTTCATTTGTCCTCTGTCTCGTCGCTCTCTGACAGAGTACTCCCCTCGGACCAATCAGCTGCTGACCTGGTGTCAGGAGCAGACCTGTGGTTACCGCGGCGTCGCTGTGAAGGACCTGACTACTTCCTGGAAGAGTGGCCTCGCTCTGTGTGCCCTGATTCACCGATATCGACCAGATCTCATGTAAAACTCATGAATGATTATTGGTTATCAGTGATCAGAGATGAAATGATGCAGATGAACTTCCTGTTTGTCCTCAGAGACTTCGACGCTCTCGACGAGTCGTCGGCAGAAGAAAACACTCGTCTGAGCTTCGACGTGTCTGAACGAGAGTTCGGGATTTCTCCTTTGACGACGGTGGAAGAGATGTTGTGTGTCGGAGAACCGGACTCTCTGTCGATGGTGATGTACCTGAGTCAGTTCCGCCAGCTGCTCAGAGACTCACCGCCCCCTGCTGGTGAGACCTGAATATTAAACCCAAGACAGACTTACACTGCCCCCTGCTGAAGAGACCATGACATCACAGGGAAAAAGATTTAACCCAAAATAAGAGAAAGTGAAATAAAAGAATGAAAAGCTAAAAGACAAATAATAAGATGAAGAAACAGAATCAGATGAATTAAGATTAATAAAAAAAAAAGATCTGATTGAAGAAGATGATCCTTGAATGAAGAAATCAGATGATCAGTAACGTTTCTCTCTTTGTCTCAGGAGGTTTGTGTCAGAGGTCAGACCAGAGGTCAGACCTGAGGTCCGCCCTCGTCACGCCGGCATCCCTCCTAAGCCGACTAGGTCTCAGTCCGTCCAGGAAGAGGAACCCAAAGGTTTGTGCTGTTCTAACTTTATTAGCACACGTTTCAAATTCACTCAGCTGAACGTCGCCTGTTTCTTCAGGAGCAGAAAGACGCAGCGGGGAAAAGGAGGAAGAAGAGTGGACGTGATGAAGAGCAGGTCAGTGACAACTCTCACGTCTCCGTCCTCTCGTCAAACATCTCATAGGTTTTACGTTAAAGGATGTGACCATGAAGGTCCAGTCGTCAGTGTAACATCTGTGACTACACTGACGACCCACCCATTCAGCGGAAGACCCGCCCACTCATTCGTCCAGTGTCTGACTCGGTTCTTCGTTGTTCGTGAGACGGGTCGTGTTTGTTGCAGCAGGTCGACAGAAAGTGAACTTGTTCTCTGTTCTCCAGTCATGTGACCCAAGCGTCGACGGCCTGGTGTGTGACGAGGTGTTTGTGGGCGGGTCCAGTAGGTCCAGAGTTCGTCTGATGGCCAATCAGCTGCAGGCGAAACTGAACAAGAGCTCGTCTTCTTCTTCTGCAGCTTCACGTCAGGTCAGTTCACCTCTGAGTTCTAATCAATGATATTGAACTTTCTGATCAATAGTCCACTGATGGACGACAGGTCGTCAATCACAGCGCTGTCGTAGTGACCTGCCGTGACCTGTAATGACCTGTACTGACCTTTAGAACAGCATGTAACAGCAGCACAGAGAAATTAAATGTGTTTTCTTGGTGTTGACCAGCAGGGGGAGCTGTTGTCTGATGACCACGCCTCCTCAGATCCTGAGGATGCTGCTGCCCAGCCGTCGTCATGGAGACCGGTAAAGAAGGGCAGACATTATCAGTAGAGACAATCTGACCCTGACCTGACCTCTCTGACCTATCTGTCACAAGCTGACTTCTCTGACCTCTGTGACCTCTCTGACCTTTCTGAATTGTCTCTTTCTTCAGAGGAAACGAACCCTTCAACAGGAGCAGATGAGTTTTCGATTCAAAGAGAAGATCAAGTCTCAGAGTGATGAGCAGGTACGTGCTGCTTCTGTCTGTCTGTTCATCTGTCTGTCTCTCTGTCTGTCTCTCTGTCTGTTCATCTGTCTGTCTGTCTGTCCAGTTTGCAGTGGGCTGCAGTGGTGTGTGTTTCTTCTGTCAGAAGAGAGTTTATGTGATGGAGCGTCTCAGTGCCGAGGGATTTTTCTTCCATCGCAGTTGTTTCCAGTGTGACTTTTGCAGCAGTTCGCTCAGACTCGCATCATACGCCTTCGACCAAAATGAAGGTCAGTTGATGACGTCATAATCATACCTCAGGGGTACAGTGAAGAATCAGCCTGTTGTCGTCTGGTCGTCAGCTGCTTTTCATACTCACCACAGAGAATAACCACTCTTTATGTTCAGAGTGCACCTGTACATCACTGTAGTCATGTGAGCAGGTGTGATGTGAGTAATGAAGTCACTCATTGTGATGTCATCATGTGATCACAATTTATTTATATCATAATCAAACATAATAAAATGATCACAATAAAAGACAGTATTACTAAATATTTTGCTGAGAAATATCTAATAATATTTAAAACACAGCATGGTGAGTGTGTGTGTGTGTGTGTGTGTGTACAATAAGTGTAGTGTGTGTTGGGGCTTCAGGACAGATGAGATATCAGCAGCCAATCAGAGCTCAGAGGTCACATGACTCAGACTGTGAACATTGTGTTGTGTTCACTGTCTCAGGGACGTTTTACTGTCTCCATCACTACGACTGTCGTCTGAGCACCGCCGCTGCGAGGAGGAGGCGTCTAACGGCATCGGACCGAGCAACGTCACATCGGACCTCTACGGTAAGCAAACAGTGTGTGTGTTACTGTCAGTGTGTGTATGTTACTGTCAGTGTGGGTGAGAGCAGGGAGGTGAACGGGTGTTGGTGTAAATATGTTTAAATCACACACACACACACACACACACACACACACACACACACACACACACACACACGTGTCACTGCTGTGTGATGAGTAAACGTGTGTCGTGACTGTTCAGATGTTTGAACTGACTCATCAGCTAAAATCAATATGTTTGATAATATGAAAATCAGTGTGTTTCTGTAAAGATGGCTCCATGTGTTTGTGATGTTTGCAGGCATCTCTGGGCTCCGCCCTCTCCTTCCCCTCTTCCCACTCAGTGGTGTCAGCTGGTCGCCGTTGCTCGTCAGGTGAGCGTCGCTCGTTCAGAGTTTGTTCCGGTTCACGTTGAGTTCAGGCCTCACACTCGGATCACTGTGGGCTTTAGAGTGTGTGTGTCTCTGTGTGTGTCTGTGTGTGTGTGCGGCTGCGTTGCTGTGGCTGCAGCGCTCTCTGTGACGGCGGCGACGCCCGAGAGGATCGAGCTGGAAGACTTCCGACGGAGCTCGACCCAGGAGGAGGCGGAGCTGCAGGTGGAGGTGGAGCTGCAGGAGGAGGTCTCAGAGGAGATGCTGAACCAGTTCAACCTGAGTCTGATCCAGAGACACGAGCCCAGGTCCAGGTCCAAGTCCAGGTCAGAACCCCATCACAACGACCTGTGACCTGTTGTGTCAACACTGAGAATTTTAAAATCAAACTCCTCCTCTTCCTCCTCTGTGTATTTCTGTTTTCAGTTCAGAGTCTGAGGAGGAAGAGGAGGAGGAGGAGGAAGAGGGAGGCATTGAGGTGGAGAGCAGTGATGGTGAGTGTCAGTTGTGTATATGTGATGTTGTGTATCTGGTGTAGTTTATGTTAATCTGGTGAAGTTTGTTTATCTGTTTTCTTTCTTGTTTTTTTAACGTTTGAACTCTAAAGCTGCAGGAAGTGACATCACAACCTCTGACACACCTGTGGAGCCTGACTCCGCCTCCAGTCTGCCACCCTGCATCACGTCCTGCACACCTTCATCCTTGACCCCGCCCCCTGGGACCACGCCCTCTACCGCCTCCCTCAGCACCACACCGGACTCCACCTGCTTTGCAGGCAGAGACCCACCTGTCACTCAGAGACAAGGGTGGGGCTCCTTCGATGACATTAACCCTGAACTGCCAATGAAGAAGCCCCTCCTCACACAGGAGAGAGAAGAGTGGCCAGAGAACGAGGGGGCGGGTCTTGAAGAGGAGGAGGAGAAGACAGAGTGTGTTAGGAGGAGACATGGAGGAGCTCACAGACTCCTCCCCCCTCTGCAGGGGAGGGGGCGGGCTCTCATACTCCAGCTGAAGGGTCTCAGGGAGGCTTCGCCCCCTGGACAGGTTGAGGTGGAAGGAGGCGGGGCCAGAGCTCTGTGGAGGGTGGTGTTCTCTGGAAACAAGAAGGAGAAGAAGAAGAAGGGCCAGATTTTACCTCCAGAAAACATTAAGGAGGATGCAGCAAATCAGACGAGCGCTACAGGTGATGATGTAATAAACACATACATTCAAAAAGAGGGAGATGTCTGTGATGATGTCATAATTGTACTTCCTGCCTCCAGATGTGAAAGGAGAAGAGTCGGATCTGGACTCGTCCACTCTGCTGCAGAGATGTTCACTGAACCCCAGGAACAACGTGAGAGACCCTCTGACCAATCAGAACACACCAACGACCAATCAGAACACACCAACGACACAACGACCAATCATAACACACCAAGGATCAATCAGATCAAACCAACGACACACTGACCAATCAAAACACACCAAGGATCAATCAGATCAAACCAACGACACAACGACCAATCAGAACAAACCAACGACCATTCAGAATATAACAACCATCAATCAGAACACACCACCGACCAATCAGAACACACCAACGACACAACGACCAATCAGAACACACCAACGACACAACGACCAATCAGAACACACCACCGACCAATCACAACACACCAACGACCAATCAGGACACACCACCGACCAATCAGAACACAACACTTGAACATGTGACACCACAGTGTGATGTAATCAACTGTCTGTCTGTCTGTCTGTCTCTCTCTCTGCCTGCCTGCCTGTCTGCCTGTGTGTATGTCTGTCTGTCTGTCTGTCTGTCTGTGTCTTCTGTCTGTCTGTCTGCCTGTGTGTCTGTCTGTCTGTCTGTCTCTCTCTGCCTGCCTGTCTCTCTGTCTGTGTGTCTCTCTGTCTGTCTGTCTGTCTGTCTGTCTGCCTGTGTGTCTGTCTCTCTGTCTGTGTGTCTGTCTGTCTGTCTCTCTCTCTGTCTGTGTGTCTGTCTGTCTGTCTGTCTGCCTGTGTGTCTCGCTCTCTGTCTGTGTGTCTGTCTGTCTGTCTCTCTGTCTGCCTGTGTGTCTGTCTCTCTGCCTGTTTGTCTGTCTGTCTGTCTCTCTGTCTGTGTGTCTGTCTGTCTGTCTGTCTGTCTGCAGCTGCGTCTCCAGATGTTCGACCTCATGTCTGAAGTCCAGAGAGTTTCCATCCAGGAGGAGGACGAGAACCAGGAGGTAGATGATCAGTGTTGTGATGTGATGGAGCTGTAGGTTCTGTAGATTTTACCCATAACCCTCAGCGGCAGAGGTCAGACTGATGACCTGGACCTGAGTTGTGTGATGTGTTCCCACCCACAAGGACCAACACAGTCTGAGTATTTAGTGTTTGATGATCATGTTTCATGTTTCTTCTTCAGCCTTCGTATGTTCCTCACGCTCTGGCTTTCAAACGATCGTATGCCATCAAGGTAAAGACACTGAGGTCACTGAGGTCGTCTGCTGAGCAGTAGCGGCTCGTAGGGTGGTAGGTTGTCTCCTGAGTTGTAATAAACACACTGCTGTTTGTATTTGTCCAGAGATGCTCTGCAAAGGACAGAGTCCCCCTCCAGGACTCTGACGGACAGTCCTCTTGTCCCACGGAGGTCGTGGGGGTCCTGGTTCAGCCGAAGGAGCCGTCCAGTCTGAGCGTGAAGGAGACCATGTTCCAAAGGGGACAAGAGGACGAAGACGAAGACCTGGATGTGAAAATCACCCGACGTGTTCAAAGAGACGCTCGAAGACGAGCCAAACAGGACGAGCAGAAGAGACTCCACAAGGCTCAGGTGAGACCAGTGTCAGTCCCATGAGGTGTCGACGGTCACGTGACGACTGTCTGACTGTCACGTGACGACTGTCTGACGACTGTCTGACTGTCACCTTACGACTGTCTGACTGTCACCTGACGACTGTCTGACTGTCACCTGACGACTGTCTGACTGTCACCTGACGACTGTCTGACTGTCACCTGACGACTGTCTGACTGTCACGTGACGTCACATGTTTCAGACGATCCAGAGGCGACTGCAGCAGGTGGAGGAGAAGCAGCGGCAGCTGGAGGAGAGAGGAGTGATGGTGGAGAAAACTCTGAGAGGAGAGGCTGGTACCTACGTCCTGTATATACACTGAATATATATATATATTTATATACACTGAATACTGCTCCATATATACTGAATATGTTCTGTATACAGTACATACACACTTAATGATGTGTATGCATGTGTATGTATGTGTGTGTGTGTGTGTGTGTGTGTGTGTGTCAGATTACTGGGGAGACTCTAATAACAGTCAAGATGTCGTCCTTCACCTCGGAGGTTTGTATCAGCTGTCTGTCTGTCTGTCTATCAACTGTCTGTCTCTCTATCCGTATTTCGATCAACTGTCTGTCTGTATCTCTGTCTGTCTGTCTATCAACTGTCTGTCTCTCTGTCCGTATTTTTATCAACTGTCTGTATGTCTGTATCTCTATCTGTCTGTTTCTCTATCAACTGTCTGTATGTCTGTATCTCTGTCTGTCTGTCACTCTATCAAATGTCTGTATGTCTGTATCTCTGTCTGTCTGTCTCTCTATCAACTGTCTGTATGTCTGTATCTCTGTCTGTCTGTCTCTCTATCAACTGTCTCTATGTCTGTATCTCTGTCTGTCTGTCTCTCTATCAACTGTCTGTATGTCTGTATCTCTGTCTGTCTGTCTCTCTATCAACTGTCTTTCTGTATCTCTGTCTGTCTGTCTGTATCTCTATCAACTGTCTTTCTGTATCTCTGTCTGTCTGTCTGTCTGTTTCTCTATCAACTGTCTTTCTGTATCTCTGTCTGTCTGTCTCTCTATCAACTGTCTTTCTGTATCTCTGTCTGTCTGTCTGTATCTCTATCAACTGTCTTTCTGTATCTCTGTCTGTCTGTTTCTCTATCAACTGTCTTTCTGTATCTCTGTCTGTCTGTTTCTCTATCAACTGTCTTTCTGTATCTCTGTCTGTCTGTCTCTCTATCAATTGTCTTTCTGTATCTCTGTCTGTCTGTCTCTCTATCAACTGTCTTTCTGTATCTCTGTCTGTCTGTCTGTCTGTTTCTCTATCAACTGTCTTTCTGTATCTCTGTCTGTCTGTCTCTCTATCAATTGTCTTTCTGTATCTCTGTCTGTCTGTCTCTCTATCAACTGTCTTTCTGTATCTCTGTCTGTCTGTCTGTCTGTTTCTCTATCAACTGTCTTTTATGTATCTCTGTCTGTCTGTCTCTCTATCAACTGTCTTTCTGCATCTCTGTCTGTCTGTCTGTCTCTCTATTAACTGTCTGTATGTCTGTATCTCTGTCTGTCTATCTGTCTGTTTCACTATCAACTGTCTTTCTGTATCTCTGTCTGTCTGTCTCTATCAACTGTCTGTATGTCTCTATCAACTGTCTGTATGCCTGTATCTCTGTCTGTCTGTCTGTATGTCTGTATCTCTATCAACTGTCTTTCTGTATCTCTGTCTGTCTGTCTCTCTATCAACTGTCTTTCTGTATCTCTGTCTGTCTGTCTCTCTATCAACTGTCTTTCTATATCTCTGTATCTCTGTCTGTCTGTTTCTCTATCAACTGTCTTTCTGTATCTCTGTCTGTCTGTCTCTCTATCAACTGTCTTTCTGTATCTCTGTCTGTCTGTTTCTCTATCAACTGTCTTTCTGTATCTCTGTCTGTCTGTTTCTCTATCAACTGTCTGTCTGTTTCTCTATCAACTGTCTTTCTGTATCTCTGTCTGTCTGTCTCTCTATCAACTGTCTTTCTGTATCTCTGTCTGTCTGTTTCTCTATCAACTGTCTGTCTGTCTCTCTATCAACTGTCTTTCTGTATCTCTGTCTGTCTGTTTCTCTATCAACTGTCTTTCTGTATCTCTGTCTGTCTGTCTGTCTGTTTCTCTATCAACTGTCTTTCTGTATCTCTGTCTGTCTGTCTCTCTATCAACTGTCTTTCTGTATCTCTGTCTGTCTGTTTCTCTATCAACTGTCTGTCTGTCTCTCTATCAACTGTCTTTCTGTATCTCTGTCCGTCTGTCTCTCTGTCTGTCTTTCAATCAACTGTCTGTCTGTCTGTCTCTCCAGGCCTGGGGAAGCTGGACGACCCGGTTCTGATGCAGCAGTGGTTCCAGCTCGTTCAACAGAAGAACTCACTGGTTCGATACGAATCTGAACTTATGATATTGTGAGTATTTGACCTTTGATGTGGTTCAGGTCTCAGGGTTCAGGTTCTTGACCCTGTGCTGCGTTTCAGTGCTCGAGAGCTGGAGCTGGAGGATCGACAGAGTCGCCTACAGCAGGAGCTCCGACAGAGGATGGTGGTGGACGGTGAGGACGATCTGATCATCATGATCCGATTATAATGATCTTGTCGTGTCGTTGTGCTGTTGTTGTCATTTTGTTTCGTGTCATTGACGTGTTGTTTCGTGTTGTTTTGTGTCGTTGTCATTTCGTTTTGTGTCGTTGTCGGGTGGTTGTCGTGCAGATCACCTGAAGCAGGACTGGCAGCTGCTGGAGGAGCGTCTGATCCTGGAGGAGATGTTGGAGGTGGTGGAGCAGAGAGACTCTCTGGTGTCCCTGCTGGAGGAGCAGAGACTGCAGGACGGACAGGAAGACCAGGACCTGGAGGAGCTCATGATGACCAGTGGTCCGGTCCTCAGCTGCACCTGAAACATGAAGAGACGTCCAGAGCAGAACATCAGATGAACATTGACCCTTCGTCAGGAACCACTGAGTACATTCATTTATAATATTATATAACATGAATACATACAACTTGTTTTGCCAACACCGTGAGCTGCTGATCACCTGTCTGCCTTATAATCACCTGATGATCGGAGTCATGTGACTGATGTGCTAGTGGTTATTATTGCGACTCTTGACTCTAACTGGAACTGAACTTTGTTTCCTGTAGAATAAAGAACATTGTGTTTATAATTTGTTTGATTTATTAGGTGATAAATTCATCTCCATGTTGTCTGAACAGATTCTGATGCTTCATAGATTATTGTTTCATAATAATCCGACATGTCTGATGTTCAGTTGTGTCCAGATGTTGAGCAGCTGCCTGATGGAGGACTCACCAGAAAATCATCCAAAACCAAAAGAATCTGCATCTACAGGATCGATATGAATCATATATACGAACGATATGACTCATCTTGGCGTCTATACAAAGGAAACACTTGTAACACTTGTGAAAACTGTAGAAATGTTCAGACGTGATGAAACAACTGTCGATTCTTCATTTTCTTCCTGTGGCTTCTTGTGAAATCCTCTGATGGTGAAACTCATCGACTCAAACTGAAAACACACGAACAGGAACAACAACGTTCACACGCTCAGAATTTATTCCTCATTATTTGTTTCACACTTTTTTCTAACAAGGCTGAAAACTTTTCTTTCATGTTGAGAGAAAATCTGGTCTGGCCAAGTTTCGTGCGTGTTGATGCATCCCATACCACTTAAAAACCGACTTCCTGTTTTATGGCGAATCATGCGTCGCCACAGCAACACAGTCTTTTCTATAAGTTGCCCACGTTTGAGGTGGATCTGATTAAACACCCGGGAGAAGTCCGTCAAAATGTTACAAGTCAAATCACAAAATCCGGAATATCTTCCTTCCTTGTGGTTGATGCATCGTATTAACAAAGTTGTTTTTCTGCCAGTGGCAACACTCAATGTCAGAAGGGGGCGCTGTGGAGCCTGTGGGCCACACCCACGACAGTGTTTTATTAAAATAAATTAAACTTTAAACATTGAAGATATTTCATCTTCAGCATCATGTTTTCTGTTCAAGATGTCATCATGTTATGTAGAGGGATTGTTACCATCTACATTCATATATATTATTACTGTGACATTTGATTCATGAAAGATGAAGACAACAGAGTTTGTCAGATTTTATTTCTTAAGAAAATGTTTTCTGCCTCCAGATGAAACATGATGTAGACAGAAAAGAATGAATATGATTATAATTTGTGAGAAAAGCCAGTGATACATGAGCAGGTAAGAAAGCAGAGCTCTGATTGGCTGCTGACACAGCGACTTCTGCGTATTACTTCTGGTTTGTGCTGGTTTTACTTGCATCCACCTTCAGGTCTTTGCCGACAAGTCCGGACGTGACCGGGTGCATCGCAGCTCGGTGACTCACGAACACTTGAACCGCTTCGTCGCTGAACTTGTCAAAGTTAAAAACTTCTCTGAAACAACCGAAGACGAGAAACAAGTTAGGACCTAAACGTGTGTGAAGATCTTCGAGTGACGAGAGCAGAAATACCTGAACAATGGTCTGGTGAACTTCATCCGGCCCTGCTCTGTCGCCATCTTCAGCGCCATGGGAACCGCCTCCTCCCAGCGGCACCGCACACACAACCTCAGCCACCTGCAGGGAGGAGACTGCCAATCAGGAGGAGGACAGGTGTCAAACAGGAAGTAAGTCAGGAGCTGCTGCAGGACTCACCTGAAGCGGATCTCTGAGTTGATACAGGCGTTGAAATCATAAAGCTCCTGCATCTTCTTCACATGAGTCAGAGGGAGAGGATCCTGAGGAGACAGAGGGGACGAGGTCTGAGGTGGTCTGAAGTGGTCTGAGGTGGTCTAAAGAGAACTTTACAGGAAGATGACTGAAGAGAACTTAACGTGAAGTGGTCTGAAGAGAACTTTACGTGAAGTGGACTGAAGAGAACTCTATGTGAAGTGGACTGAAGAGAACCCAACGTGAAGTGGTCTGAAGAGAACTCTATGTGAAGTGGTCTGAAGAGAACCCAACGTGAAGTGGTCTGAAGAGTACCCAACGTGAAGTGGTCTGAAGAGTACCCAACGTGAAGTGGTCTGAAGAGAACTTTACGTGAAGTGGACTGAAGAGTACTCTACGTGAAGTGGTCTGAAGAGAACCCAACGTGAAGTGGTCTGAAGAGAACTCAACGTGAAGTGGTCTGAAGAGAACTCAACGTGAACTTTCCATTAAGTGGACTGAGGTGGACTGAACAGAACTCTACTAGTGGACTGAAAAGAACTTCACGTGAAGTGGACTGATGTGGTCTGAATAGAACTCTACGTGAAGTGGACTGAGGTGTTTTACCTCCTGAAGCAGGAGAGACAGGAACTCGATCAGCTGGTGGGACGACAGTGTCTTCACGTCGCTCTCTTTGAAGCAGTTCAGGTCCTGGTCTTTGGCCTGTCGGGGAAATGGGACTGTGTCTTTATGATGGCCATAAAGACAATGAAACCACGTGGTCTCGAGGTCAAGGTCTTACCTTGACCCACCTCTGGCTCAGAGCGATACAGGCGTCGGACAGCGTGGTGTCGTACCTGGAACAGATGAAACTCCATCAACACTGGGTAGGTGGAGAAGTTGGAGACCTGATGGAGGATCCACAGGATCCACTTACTGAGGTTTGACAGGAGGCATCCCGGGCGTGAACATCCAGGAGTTCCAGTCCACCTTGTTCAGAACGTCCACCTGAGAGAAAGAAAGGACACGTGAACTCCTCATTCACCTGGAACCTAAACGGACCGAACTGGACCTGCTTCTCACTTTGTCTTTGAAGTAGCTGAACAGGTGATTCTTCCACTCGTCCGTGGTGACGCTGCTGTAGGCAAACAGCTGGATGTACGACTTCACGAAGCCCATGAACACCTCTGAGGAAGAGGAGGAGCAACAGGTGAGGCAACATGTTGGTGGGAGGAGGAAGAGGAGGAGGGAAGAGGAAGAGGAGTTACCTGGGCCTCCCATCAGCTCCTCCAGGTGATACAGCAGAGCGAAGCCTTTCTCGTAGGGAACAGAGGAGAAGGCGTCGTCAGGGTCGACGTCCTGCAGACTGGGAACCAGGTTGGTCAGAGGGTTGTCGGCCCCGAACGTGTTCACCTGAGGAAGGACACGCTCAGGTGAGGGCAGACGGGTGAGGACACACAGGTGAGAGACAGGCAGGTGAGAGACAGATGGGTGAGGACAGACGGGTGAGAGACAGACGGGTGAGAGACAGACAGGTGAGAGACAGATGGGTGAGAGACAGACGGGTGAGAGACAGACAGGTGCTCACAGAGTCCTGCAGCTCCTTCCAGCCTCCGATGGCTTTGAACTGTCTGAACTGTTCACTCTCCATACACCTGCCAATCATCCTCTCCAGGTAAACTGTGTGACCCTCGTTCAACCTGAGGACCAGACCACATCATCGTCATCATCATCATCATCATCATCATCGTCATCATTATCATCATGTGTGTGCATGTGTGTGTGTGTACCAGAAGTGTTCCCAGGTCTTGTTGGTCACCAGGTTCCCAGTCCAGCTGTGGGAGATCTCATGTGCGATCACCTGATGAACAACATGTAATGAACACGTGAACATGAACACGTCAACTTGAACACCTGAACATGAACACCTGAACATGAACACCTGAACACGTCAACATGATCATGTGAACCTGAACACATCAACATGAACATGTGAACTTGAACATGAGAAGTTTTGTGTTTTACTCACGTTAGACAGAGATTTATCTCCTGCCTGTAAACACACACACAAACATGATGTCAACAACCATCTCATTCATCTGAATATGAGTGTGTGTGTGTGTGTGTGTGTGTGTGTGTGTGTGTGTGTAAGTACCAGCAGTGTGGGCGTGGCGAAGGTCAGGCAGGGGTTCTCCATGCCGCCGTACGGGAAAGATGGCGGAAGAACCAGGATGTCGTACTGACCCCAAACATAGGGTCCAGCCAAGTCCTCGGCTGTCTTCAACATGGCCTCCGTCTGACGGACACAGGACATTTATCAATCAATAACTAAAGGTTCTTCTCAGTCGACACTAGAGGTTAGGGTTCTGGTATAAGGTTCTATGTAAAGGTTCTTCTCAGTCGACAGGAGAGGTTAGGGTTCTGGTAAAAGGTTCTGTGTGAAGTTTCTGTTCTGAAATGTTCCTGTCTGACGTTGACTCACCTCAGAAAACTCAAACGCTGATTTATCCACAAACTCTTTCTCGGACCAAACTCTGGACCTGGGGCCAATCTGCCTGTGGACCAATCAGAGCACAGATTCAGTGGTTACTTGGTGACATGTGACATGATGACATCATCCGACAGACGAGCTGCAGATTACCTGCTCTCCAGAGCGCCGACCACGATGGCGATCAGGTAGGACGGCATCGGCACCTTAGGACGATCAGAATCCAGAGACATATTATATATATATATATATATATATATATTCATATCTCACAGATCATATCTCGCATCATCACAACAGATCACTACTCGTGGTTCTAGAGTCTGAAAGAGTAGAACAAGAAGTAGAACCTTCAGCCACCAGGCTCATCCCTTCTGGAACCAGGAAACAGATCAGATTTAAAACTTCTGAACCTTCTCGTATTGGTCGAGACTGAACTCCCATCATGTATCTGTCTCCCTCATGTACTGACCGTCTGTCTGAACCTGTAAATGATGCGACGGTTGTCCTGAGGATCTACTTCCTGTCCGTCTCTCACTGCACTCATCACAGCTACCAGGTCCTTAGGGACAGACACCTGAGGAAGACAGACAGGAAGAGACACCTGAGGTGGGCGGACAGGTACTGACACCAGAGGAGGACAGACAGGAAGAGACACCTGAGGAGGACAGACAGGTAGAGACACCTGAGGAAGACAGGCAGGTAAAGACACCTGAGGAGGACGGACAGGTAGAGACACCTGAGGAGGACAGACAGTAAGAGACACCTGAGGAAGATAGACAGGTAAAGACACCTGAGGAGGACAGACAGGTAGAGATACCTGAGGAAGACAGACAGGTAAGAGACACCTGAGGAAGATAGACAGGTAAAGACACCTGAGGATGACAGACAGGTAGAGATACCTGAGGAAGACAGACAGGTAGAGACACCTGAGGAGGTCGAAGGTCAGAGTTCATATTACCTGGGCATAGTAGGTGTGTTTGACAGATGGACTGTCCTGACACGGGATCATACTCCTGCAGTGATGAGCCTGTCAGACAAGACACAGGGGAAACCACGTCAGCTGTTTGAACCAGTTTTATTTAAACTAATTCAAAAACCTCACAGTAACTGATCGTTATACTATTATTAATATGTTGTTAATATAGTATTAATAATGATAATAATAATAATAATAATAATAATAATAATTAATAATAATATTATTAATCTGTCGTGAGTTTTCATCTTGAACATGATGTTAATGTTTGATGTTGATGAAGAACAAACTGTTGATGAACATTTTAATAAAACATTTAATGTTTCAGCAGCAGGAAGTCAACGAGCTGCGACATGATGACATCACTGTTCATAACGAACTGAAATGTTCCAGATTTAAGATCATTTCATTTATTTTCAGGAAGTGAACATGTGGAAAGTTTCCTGTTTGTTCACTGAAGAAACTTCAGGATGTGTGGACATCATCTAAAGAAACAGTTTCACCACCAGACGTCCGCTGATCAGCTGATCCTCTGTGACCAATAGGAGGCGAGCTCACCTGACACTGACTGAACTGATCCTGTGACCAATAGGAGGCGAGCTCACCTGACACTGAGTGTACTGATCCTGTGACCAATAGGAGGCAAGCTCACCTGACACTGACTGAACAGGTACGGTTGTTTCTTCCCAGCCGTCTGTTCAGGCGCGAGCCACTGCAGAGCCGACGCAGACGGAGACGTCTCATAGGTCACCTCCACGATCACATGCTGCCCTCTGATTGGTCCGGAGCACAAACACAAACACAGTCCCCACACGTTCTCTGACACAGAAGAAGACGGACATGACGGACAGGTGTGCTCACCTGGAGAGGTCAAAGGGCAGAGTGATGTCCAGTGGTGACCCCTTGAAGCTGTGTTTCGGGCCCAGACTGAAGCGAGCCGCCTGCCCATTGGCCGACACAGAGACGACCGTCAGATCTCTGGAGTCCAAAGTCTGGAGCAGATAGAGTTTCTGATAAATCATCTGGTGACCTCTGACCCCCGTCTGCTCACCTGCACTTTGTCATCACACCTCAGATCGAAGTTCACGAGACAAAGTTATTTCATAACATGAAGGCTCTTTGTCTCTGATCTCATGAACATAACGGATCAATAACAATTAGAATTCAATTCATTTTTAAAAACTTCTGATCAGAACCTCACGGAACCTTGAAGACAGAGTGCAGGGCAACAGAACCCACAGAGCAGCCTTCATGTGAATGAAGGGTTGTTCCGTGACGCCTTCAGGGACCAGACACACGGTGAATAAAAATAACTGACTGAATGGGACCGTTAGCCCGATGCTAACATGCAGCTGCACCGGAGCAGAGCACCGGGGTCTGTTAACTTTACCAGGGAAGAGAACCGGTCCTCCAGAGCCTCCACGGTCAGCGCCACCTTGCCCCTGATGACGTGTCTGTCAAAGTCCAGGTCAAAGGTCAAGTTCAGGTGTCTGGTGACAAACCTGGTGAAGGAGGAGAAGGAGCACGGGTCAGAAGACATGATGGGTCCGGTAACAACGGTGGGATTCGACCGACTGTCTGACAGACGGGACGTCGACGGGAACAGGCTCCGCTCACGTCCGGTACCGAGCTTTTCACAATAAGAGCGGACACAAGAGCCGCAGAAGTGAGCTTTTATTTTGAAGCTTCGCGGAGGATTTGATAAAAATCTCTTCAATTTGTATTATTATATAATAATTTAAATAACTGAATTTATCAGGGTTATCAGTACTTTTACTCTCAAGGCTCATCAAACACCACATCATGTCTGTTTATATATACACGTTTATTTTTCATTAATATTGAATCAAATGAATTATGGCTCATGATGTTAAAACACATCAATGTTGTTTTACAAGATATTTTTCTCCATAATTTCACATCGATGTTTAATTTTCATCAAATCACAAACCATTAATTCCATGAACTCAACTCGACACACGAGCTGGTGAGACAACGAAACATCTTCAGTTATTAAATCTGTTCAAAATACAATAATGTTACATTAATAAAACATCGTGATTTTATGAGAATATGTCGTTAAACCGATGTAAATAGGCATTAGGGTTAGTCGCACATGTTCAAGTGCGACTAACCCTAACCCAACCCTAAATATGTTCCACTTGAACACATTATAACATTTCATATTATAAAATATTATTGGTCTTTATCGTGAAAATTTAAACATTTATTCTGCTTGTTTTTAAATTTCTGATTAAAACAAGTTGTAATAGTTTTACATTACAGCATCAGAATAATATCATAGTCATAGGTTCATAATTAATGAGAAGTTACAATGAAAAACGTCAAGTGAATCATTTTGTTAAAACTAAAAATTCATTTCGTTTTTATGGAAATAAAACCGGAAACGTTCGTAACAAGGGTTAGGGGCTAGTTCATGAAAAAATATTTTTTGATTCATCCCAGAACTTTTTTAAACCTTTGAACGTTCGGGATCTATTCTTCAGAATCAAAATATGAATTTTCTTATAAATGAGAATAAAAATCAAAAATGTGTCAAACAGGAAACAGGTGAAGAAAAAACATTTATTGCATCATCATCATCAGTCTGTTTCTTCTTCTTCACATTGATAAGGAATGACAAGGCCTTCAGGGTCGGCTCCGTGGAATCATTCATTACACGACAGGTGACGTCACCTGCAGGTAGCCCCGCCCCCTGCAGGTAGCCCCGCCCCTCCCGATGCACTCAACCATGACTCAGTTAAAACATGCGGATTAAAAGAAAAACAGATCTAACAAACATCTGAAGAACAGGTGAGCTCGGAGTCCGTGACATCACTTCCTCCTACAGACACATTTATAATTTAAAAAAACAAAGTCAGTCCTGTAAAATGTTCCTCCTCCTCCGTCTGTACACGGTGACAGTCGCTTCCTGTTTCCTGTCAGGTGGTCTAGCGTTTCGACAGCTCATTGGACAACCAGTCCAGCCCCTCGTACAGACCCGTACCCTGCGTGGCACAAGTGGCCTGAACGTGCCACTGAGGAGACAAGGAAACGGGTGAAACGAGTCAGAGACACCTGCTGCTGACACACGTAACAACACGCCCTTATTGTGAAATCGAGACAGAACTAGTTCAGGGACCAAACGTGAAACAAACATCACAATCTGTTCGTACAGAAAAAAAATATTTAAAAGCTATTTCAAACACTCTTTGTTATGATGTGAATGCGATGTCATTATGATGTCATAATGTCCCGTGTGGCACTGCAGTTTCCTGTTGAACATCTGTCACTCACCTCCCAACAGCTGCAGGAAGTTTCAACTCCACTCATTTTGTCTCCATTTCAAAATAAGAGCAGTGTAGATTATTGATATTGATTATTGGTTATTGATCTTACAGTTCTGCTGCGCAGGCTGTGCAGACCCAGTTTGTCGGTGAGTTCAGTGACTCCCATGGCGTTCGGAAGATCCTGTTTGTTAGCAAACACCAGAAGAACAGCCTCCTTCAACTCGTCCTCTTGGATCTACAGGGAGTCATGTGACTAATTATTAAACTTATTATAATATATTATATACCATTATTACTCTGCATGAAGTGGCTTTGGTCGCTTTCTAGTCAATAACAATATGATTGACATTACTATAACGTACCTCGACCTCATGCTGATGTTATTTGTTGCAGATTTGTGAAAGTTGAATATTGTTCTGTAGAATATTAAAGATTCTCTCACCATCTTGTTGAGCTCCTCCGCAGACTCGGCTACTCTCTCTCTGTCGTTACTGTCCACGACAAAGATCAGACCCTACAGAGGTCAAACATCACAGGTCAAAGGTCAGCATTGATCCTAAAGAGTGACATCACAGACGTGGTATCAACAACAGGTGCAGGTTCAGTACCTGTGTGTTCTGGAAGTAGTGTCTCCACAGAGGTCGGATCTTGTCCTGACCACCGACGTCCCAGACAGTGAAGCAGATGTTCTTATACTCGACCGTCTCCACGTTGAAACCTGGACAGACGCTCGTCTGATTAAAGGATCATCTCATCTTAATAAACTGTGTGTCTGTGTGTGATGACATGTTGTTCATATTCTGAAACAAAACATCAGTTCATTACAAACCAGAGCCCTTTATCACCTGGCTCCACTTCAGGTGGAGGAGGCGGAGTCAATAATGACTGCTTTAATATTTATTATGTTTTAATTTATCAGATGAACTGAACCAGTGACGTCAACAGATGTTTACTGTCAATGCTCAACAACAGAGTTCACGTGCAGCCCAGAAATGAATATACGACATCAACAACAATAATGATGATGATGATTCTGTGATGAGTGTTGACCCGTTACCGATCGTCGGGATGGTCGTGACGATCTCTCCGAGCTTCAGTTTGTAGAGGATCGTTGTTTTTCCAGCTGCGTCCAAACCCACTGAAACAGAACAGACGTGACGGTGAACCGGACGTTCCCGACGCTCGGGTAACTGGGTTAGCACCGAGCCTCGGACGGCTAAGCGGGTTAGCTCCCGGCATGTCTCGTCCCTCGCGGAGGTGTCGTTCAGGCACCGGGACTCGACAACCGGGATCATAAAAACATATTCATATATCATTTGTCTAAAAACATAAACCGGGGCGCGAGGCGTGTTCTTCCGCCTACCGCCGGTTAGCCTCGGAGCTAGTTAGCCTCGGAGCTAGTTAGCCTAGCAGCGCTCACCCATCAGGATCCTCATCTGCTTCTTCCCGAAGAACCGGGAGAACAGACTCGAGATCGTCAGCCCCATTTTACTGGAATGTCCCGGTTCAGCAGCGGGAGGAGGTCGGCCAGTCGGTCCGGGAGCAGCGGCGGGGCAGAGCCGGGGAGAACACCGGGAGAACACCGGGAGAATACCGGGGGCAGGCGGAGAAGAACCGGAGTGGGCGCAGCTCCTCCTCGGTGCCACGTCCAGGCCAACGCGGAATAAATGACGTCACTGTTTGGAAAAACTTTATTAACACGCAGAGCGAGATGATATGTTCATGGTCTGCTGGAAAGAATGTACATTCAAAAACTCAGTCTTAATACAGTTAAAACAATATGTTCTATTCACATACAACAAGTTCAACATATCAATTTACAAAAAGATTTCATCTTCATCAACTGTTACTGAAAACACAGAAGTAAACCGGGTAACACATCTTTATGTTTTATCACTAAATTACTTTTACTGATTCGTTTCTATTGTATGTTTCATAAACTGAGTCATTGAACTTAGTTAGTGTTGATACACTTTGATTTTGACCGCCAGTATTTTTACATAGGAGACAAGAATAATTATTTAATAACAATAACATTCGATCAATAATCAACCTTATGATAACAAGTCTGTGGTTGTGGTGAAAAATCCGGATGACCATGAACGCGTCCTTGAATACCCGCCTCCTCCCCCTCCTTCAGTTCCGGTTCAGTTCAACATGGCGGCCGGTGGCTGACAAGTAAAAATGTTTACAAGAGTTTTATTTGTTCACAATTTAAAAACTTGTTTTATATGAAAAGAACCGTTTAATGAGGTAAGAGCCGGAGGGACGTTGGTGGCAGCGATCAACAGTGATGTTGTCTGTTCGTCAGTGATGTGTCTGTTCGTCAGTGATGTGGTCAGTGATGTCTGTTCGTCAGTGATGTTGTCTGTTCGTCAGTGATGTCTGTTTGTCAGTGATGTGGTCAGTGATGTCTGTTCGTCAGTGATGTTGTCTGTTCGTCAGTGATGTCTGTTTGTCAGTGATGTGGTCAGTGATGTCTGTTCGTCAGTGATGTTGTCTGTTCGTCAGTGATGTCTGTTTGTCAGTGATGTGGTCAGTGATGTCTGTTCGTCAGTGATGTTGTCTGTTTGTCAGTGATGTGGACAGTGATGTGGTCAGTGATGATGTCTGTTTGTCAGTGATGTGTCTGTTCATCAGTGATGATGTCTGTTTGTCAGTGATGTGTCTGTTCATCAGTGATGTGTCTGTTTGTCAGTGATGTGGTCAGTGATGTTGTCTGTTCGTCAGTGATGTTGTCTGTTTGTCAGTGATGTGGACAGTGATGTGGTCAGTGATGATGTCTGTTTGTCAGTGATGTGTCTGTTCATCAGTGATGATGTCTGTTTGTCAGTGATGTGTCTGTTCGTCAGTGATGTGGTCAGTGATGTTGTCTGTTCGTCAGTGATGTTGTCTGTACGTCAGTGATGTGGTCAGTGATGTTGTCTGTTTGTCAGTGATGTGGTCAGTGATGTTGTCTGTTTGTCAGTGATGTGGTCAGTGATGTTGTCTGTTCGTCAGTGATGTGTGTGTTCGTCTGTTTGTCAGTGATGTGGTCAGTGATGTTGTCTGTTCGTCAGTGATGTGTCTGTTCGTCAGTGATGTGGTCAGTGATGTTGTCTGTTCGTCAGTGATGTGGTCAGTGATGTGTCTGTTCGTCAGTGATGTGGTCAGTGATGTTGTCTGTTCGTCAGTGATGTGTGTGTTCGTCTGTTTGTCAGTGATGTGGTCAGTGATGTTGTCTGTTCGTCAGTGATGTGTCTGTTCGTCAGTGATGTGGTCAGTGATGTTGTCTGTTCGTCAGTGATGTGGTCAGTGATGTGTCTGTTCGTCAGTGATGTGGTCAGTGATGTTGTCTGTTCGTCAGTGATGTGTGTGTTCGTCTGTTTGTCAGTGATGTTGTCTGTTCGTCAGTGATGTGTCTGTTCATCAGTGATGTGTCTGTTCGTCAGTGATGTGGTCAGTGATGTGTCTGTTCGTCAGTGATGTGGTCAGTGATGTTGTCTGTTCGTCAGTGATGTGGTCAGTGATGTTGTCTGTTCGTCTGTGATGTGGTCAGTGATGTGGTCAGTGATGTTATCTGTTAGCCTATGATGTTGTCCCAGCTCCTGATGAAATGTGACTCATTTCAGAAAGTTCTTTTCCTGACGATGGAACCGTTCTGATCGGACTTGGACCTGAACACGAACGGAGTCATGGAGAAGTTCGGGATGAGTTTCGTAGGCGGGCCCAGTCGGAAGGAGCTGCTGGACTCCGTCGAGGCCCAGAAGAAGCAGCTGGTCCAGTACCAGAGCCGCTTCAAGGACGTGGTCCAGGCCTACAAGAGTCTTCTCAAGGAGAAGGAGGCTCTGGAGTCCAGTCTCAAGGTCCTGACCGTGACCCAGGAGGGTCAGAGTACCACCAGCACCGCCCCGGACCTCACAGAGGACGGCTGCTCGCTGCACAGCGAGGACAGCGTAGACACGTCCAGTGAGACCAGAGGGGACCAGTCCGAGGAAGACCAGGGAGAACTGGTACGTTTGAAACGTCGTTCAGTTCCAAATTCATTAAATCACACGACAAAGAAACGAGATGTGACCAGAGCAACACTCACACAAGTTTGACTTTTCACGTCAGACATTGTCAGAGTGAGACCGGACATTAATATAGAAAAATATATAGAATAAAAAATAAAATATATCTCTAAATATATCTAAATATAAACTAGAGCTCAAAGTGCAACTGGGTCGTGATGAAACGTGTTGAATATGAATGGACTCTTCTGTCCTGCAGACGCTGAGAGCCGAGAGGGCGGAGCTTGAGACCAGCAGTGTGGGAGCTGAGACTCAACAGGCCACGCCCCTCCCGAGCCTGGAGGCGGAGCGTCGACTCGCCCAGCTGAAGAGCCAACTGAGCACCCTCACTGGCGCTCTCGCCACAGTGACGCAGGAGAAGTCTCGAATGGAGGCGAGTTTCCAGGCCGACAAGCGTCAGCTGAAGCAGGAAGTGGAGGAGCTGCAGGAGCGTCTGGTCACCGTGACGACGCAGCAGGAGGCGGAGCTGCGCTCGCTGCAGCTGCAGCTGGCCGAGGGTCGAGCTCGCATCATCACGCAGCAGCACGAGCGCGAGCAGGAGCAGGGCGACCACGTGCAGCAGCTGAGGGAGCTGCAGAGGATCCTGCAGCAGGAACGAGACCTGCGACAGGACGCCGAACTCCACCTGCAGGACGCCAACACCGCCCTCTTGATGACATCACAGGCCGCAGACCGGGGGGCGGAGTCCGAAGTTCATCTGAATCAGGTGAGGGACGAGAGAAATGAGCTAAAGAGGAGGCTGCAGGCTGCAGAGGCAGACCAGAAGAAACCGGATCCCAGAGTGGACGAGCTCCAGCAGGAGCTGACGGAACTGAAGAACCACTTCCAGAAGAAGATCCACACCGAGACCAGGAAGGTAGGATCCATAGAACCCAACAGAACCAGGTCAGGACATGAATCAAGACCAGGCAGGTTCTAGTCTGAACTCCCTCTCTGTATTTTCAGGCATGCGAAGTGGAGGAACGCGCTCGTGAACGTGCTCAGGCTGCAGAGATCCGGATCGCAGGTCTGGAGCAGCGAGTGTCAGAGCTGTCGGAGCTGCTCGGTGCCTGTGAGAAGACGAGGCAGCGAGACCAGCAGGCCGCTCAGAGACTCCGAGACCGGATCCTGCAGTTGGACACTGAGAACAAAACGCTG
Organism: Scophthalmus maximus; assembly: GCF_022379125.1. Classification (NCBI taxonomy): domain Eukaryota; kingdom Metazoa; phylum Chordata; class Actinopteri; order Pleuronectiformes; family Scophthalmidae; genus Scophthalmus; species Scophthalmus maximus. The sequence continues at coordinate 24,956,139 of NC_061526.1, forward strand.
GCCATCGCCGCCTCCAGCAGGTCCACCTCGGACCTCGGCCTGGACGAGTCGCAGCTGGACGTCAGCGCGCTGAAGGAGAAGCTGGGAAAAGTGAAGAAGCTGCTGCTGCTGGCAGCTCAGAGGAACCCAGACCAGAACCTCCGGGACCTGGCAGAGGCGGAGGCGGAGCCGGGTGGGGACAGAGCCTCCGCGCTCGTCTACCAGCAGGAGCTGCGGCAGCTGAAGGATGAGTTTGAACGTTACAAGCTGCGAGCGCAGGTGGTGTTGAAGAACAAGAACACCAAAGACGGCAGCCAGGCCAAAGAGCTGGAGGAGGTCCGGGACCAGCTGGTGGAGTTGAAGGAGAAGTACATCAACCTGCGGATCCAGAGCGACGAGGACAAAGTCCAACACTGCCGGGAGCTGGAGGAGCGGCAGCAAGAGGCGGCGCTGCTGCAGCAGAGCCACAGACAGGAAGTGGAGCGGGCGGAGGCGCTGCACCGCGACGAGCTGTTGCGCCTGGAGGCGGAGCTTCACAAACAGAGGGAGCGGACCATGGCCCTGCTGGACGAGAAGGACCTGGAGCTGGAGAGGTTGCGGGCCGCCGCCGCCGCGCTCGTCCGCAGCAACGACCGTGTCGAGGCAAACGAGCCCGAGCCCGAGACAGAGGGCGACATAGTCGGCCAGGCGTTGCAGAGAGTCGCGCCCGCCGAACCCACGCTGCTGCTGTACGCCGAACAGCTGTCCAGGAAGGAGGTGGAGGTCGGCAGCCTGCGGCGGCAAAAACACCGGCTGGAGGAGGACCTGCACCAGCTGCAGGCTCGGCTCATCGCTAACGGAGAGCGGCACGATGAGGAGGTGACGGAGCTGCGAGGACGACTCGACAAACTGATCCGTGACCAGAGCCGAGAGGGCGCCAACATGGAGTACCTGAAGAATGTCATCTACAAGTTCCTGACGCTTCACGACGCCAGCGAGAGGCAGCAGACGCTCACCGCCATACTCACCATCCTGCACTTCAGCCCCCAGGAGAAACACCAGGTCCTGAGGCTGCAGGGGGCGACATGGTGGACCAACAGGAAGTAACACACCTGAAGAAAAAACACCTCGTCCTGGTGGACCAACAGGAAGTAAAACACCGGAAGAACAAACAATAATCTGGGTGTATTAGTAAAGTAGTTTTTTCTCTGGTTCCTCCTCTTGATTGATCTTGTGTTAATAAAGTTTCAGTTCTTCTGTACAAACTGTATATGAACATATTAAACTTATATGATGAGATCATCATGACCTTCAAATCATTGAGATGTATATTTTTCATTGCTTATTGAAATTAAACTTTTTCTTCCTGCTTCACGAACTTTGTAGAATTTCAGTCTGAAATTCTTGAGTAAATTTTACAGTTAAAACAAACATAACGTTTCCGTGACGTCCGTGACCTCCGGGAGGTGCCAATGCACCATATTGAGCAGAAAGAAGATAAACGACACCTTGTGATCAAGATTCAGATTTTACTTCTTAAAACATTAGTATTATTATAACATTATTATTATGATGATACGAGAACTCAGTGAGTCCTCAGCTCCGTCTGCAGGTCTCCAGGAAGTGTCCTGATGATCGAGAGAATAAAAGTCTCCAATTTGTCTGAAACTCCGTCCTTCAGCTGCAGCTGCTGCCGGTGAGCTTTATTCTGAAAGACAAACATTTCCTGTCCGTCACGTCAACCGAAGGTTCACATCTGAAGAATTCCACAGCTGCATGTGGACTCGTGGTCTCAGCAGTGACCCTGTTTCACTCACCAGTTTCTCCCTGAGCTTCAGAACCAGATCGACGATCTCCACCTCAGACTTGTCTCTGGTCCAACCGACCAGGTCCTGAAGGATCCAAAACATCTGGGTTAGAGCATCCAGGTGTTTTAACATCTGTGTGACAACGTGTGATGACATTACAACTCACGGCGTCACAGACGACCTCCAGGTGCAGACTCTCCAGTTTCTGACTCATCTCTCTGTGGCGCTGACGATACCAACCGTCAAAGTTGGGCGACTTGAAGAACTTCCTGTGGACCGATAAGAGGCGTGTGATGACGAGCTGCTCACACCTGACGGACTCACCTTACGGACTCACCTGTACAGTCCCATCCAATCACCTCTGAGCCCGGAGGTGAGCTGAGGCCCGGTGTGATCCACAGTCAACATGAACTCATCCTGACTGAAGGGTCGGATCTGAGGAGGAGTCTGAACCAGTACAAAATAAGTCAGGCATCATCTCTGCACAGTCAGACATCATCAATGATGAGCCACTTCCTGTTTACCTTCCAAGGCGTCACAGATCTCTGCAGAGGCATCAGGCTCGCCATGTAGCGCTCCTGACAGACAAAACTCAGGTTAACATGATTTCTTCGATGTATCATGACTTTACCGTCAAAGTACTGACGAGCGCTCAGAGTTCCAATTAACTGGAGGACATGAACACAACGTGACCGGAGGAGCCGGGGGTTGGACATCAGACGACCAGAAGACAGAACGCAGCGATGTGATTGGCCGATGGCTCACCAGCGGGATGATGAAGCTCTGAGTGAGTTCGACCAGGTGTCTCCTCAAGATGGCGCTCTGGACCTCTGACGGCCGCTTCCTCTGGAAACCCTGAACAAGCAGACAGACACTGGTCACGTGATGAGGTCATGTGATGATGGCACCAAGGAAGGTCATCTATTCTATGGCAAGCTGAAACAATCATTGAGCAGCGGAAGTCTCTCTCGAGGTGTCATAGTCACGGGGAGATGACGATATTACTCAAAGCTATATATACTACAGAGACCAGGCATGGGGAGACTATCTTGGGACGCCGAACACTGTGAACCTGTTGATCTGTGTAGCGAACTGGAAGTCTCCTCAATATTGAGCTCTTATAATAAAATACTTCTGCTTAAGACATCCACGGTTTCCGTCTTCCTAAATCAGCATCCACTCCATCAATTATTCAATTTCAATGATGTCACATGATGAGGTCATGTTCTGCTGCTTCACCTTGAACAGTCTTTTAACCAGAATCTTGTCTTTGTGTAGAAACGTCTTGTAGGATGTGTAAATGCCTAAAGACACACAACGTCAGCACAAAGTCAACAATAGTAACAACAGTAATAATAATAATAATAATAATAATAAATTTAATTTATAGAGCACTTTTGAATGCTAAAAGCAATCTCAAAGTAATAACAAAGTCAACACTCGTCACACTGAGAGACTCACAACTCGTTACCTGGTTTGGTGTCGAGTATTTTCAGTTTGGAAAGTTTTTTCACCTTCAACTGTTTCGGTAAATCACCTGAAAATGATAAGAAACTTATTTTACATCATGACATTAACTTTATTGATTAGTTCAGATCCTGATCAGATCAGATCCATTGAACCTGATCAACAGGTGGATGATTCATAAAAACTGTTGTTGTTTTATTGTGTTTCCTGTTTTAATGATTCATGGACGAAGGTTCAGTCTGAACGGAGAAAAGAGGACAAATGCATCTGATACACAAATGTGATGTGATGTGATGTGATGTCATTTCATGTGATGTAATTTCATGTGATGTGATGTCATGTGATGTGATGTGATGTCATGTGATGTGATGTCATGTCATGTAAAAGTGAAAATCAAAAAAAGAAGAGGAGGATAAATAATCTGGACTAAGAAGAGCAGAAGACAAAGTACCTGTCATCCTGATCTCCCCCAGTCTGACGACGTGAGGCCACGACTGAAACGTCTTGATGAAGAATGGGTTGGTGACGCCCAGGACCACGTGAGGTCTGAGAGACAGACAGGAGAGAGACAGACAGGTGAGGTCAGACAGATAGACAGACAGACAGACAGACAGACAGACAGGTGACTCACGGGGCCTGGGTTCTGGTGGTGAACTCTCTGAACTCCGGGTCGTGGATGGTGAAATAAGGACGAAAGTCGCAGCAGAACTTCAGAGGACTGATGGAGCTGAGGAGACGCACATTGTTACCATAGCAACAAAAAAAACCTCTGACATCATATATAGATATATGTATAATATTGAAAATTAATTCTGATCGGCCGCCCAGACACCTGACAAGAGCCAGCACCGTTTCCGAGGAAACGGTGGGAGATGGTGCCATGACAACCACCGGTTCGCCGAGTAACGTGAGCTCCCAGAGCATCTGCAGGTGGATCAGCACCGACTGGAAACTCCTAGTCAGAGGTAAGAGTTAAGGTCAGACTCAGTCACATGACTGATGGTGACACAAGGTGACAGAAGGTGAGGTCTTACCTGAACAGGTCCAGCTCGTGGACGGTGGGCAGCAGAGTCGGAAAAGGCAGCAGGTTCTGAGGAGGAAGAGAATTCAAATGAACCTCTATTTAAAAAGAAACTTGTAACAGTTGGAGGACAAACAGCCTGACCTCTGACCTCTGAAGACGTCTGTCTCACTGGACTTCCTCCTGGTTTGTCTGTTTTCGAAGGAATCCTCACCTGAAAAACAAAACTAAAACGTCACTGCCTCCTACAGGCCTGAGTCAGAATGACACTCTGGTGGAACACTAGAGGGCAGCAAAGTCATATCAGCTGTTACAGGTTATCTCACATCAATACTTCAACACCCATGAGCCTCAACCTGTTACCATGGAGAAGACAGAATAGTAAAGTTCTGTAATTAGGTCTGACACATTCTACTTCCTGTCCTGACCTTGTGTTTTTAATATGAACACATACAGGGTGAGGGGTTCAGGTGTATGAAGACATATAGGTGGTTCAGAACAGCTTTTCTGTCTGACTGCAGCTGGTTTCATAACATTTCTACCCAGCATGCATTGTGTTAAGTCACTGCTGTGAGACCACACCCCCTCATCTCACCTGTAAGACCACGCCCATCACAGGCAGGTTGAGGGTCATTCCAGGCACAGGTGAAGGCCATTGGTCAATCTCGTTACAAACTGTGAGGGCGAGTAAAAGAGGTCAGGTGATACTTCAGTGCTCTGTTCCAATTGGTTTGTGGTTATGATGTTATCATGACTTCACCAGTTTCAAGGCAGGGCTCCAGCTTCTCAAAGAACTCAGGTGCGATAATCTGCAGCAGCGAGTGGAACAGGTGAGTGTACGGCAGCCTGGACACCAACACTAGAGACTGAAACACAGATGCTCATTTGATCAGACACCTGTCACTCAAGTGTCACATGACAAAGTGAACAGCTGTGAAAACGGTCTTATTGTGAAAAGCCTGACCTGGTTTAACAGAAAAGTTCACTGCATCAAAGGATTTTAATTAATAACATAAAATCATAAATATTAATGGAAGGGTCCTATTGGTGTTCATGACCTCTGAGATCTGAATCTATGAGGTCATAATCCCGGTCACTGTCTAACACTGACGTTAGAGAGTGACCAGGTGTTAGACAGTGACCGGGTGATAAATAGTGCAGGTGTTAGACAACGTCCTGGAGTTAGAAAGCGACCTCACCTTCTGGAAATATCCTCTCTTTACTGTTACGTCCTTCACTTGTCTGAAATAGACGTAACCACAGAAATGGGACACTTCCTTCTGAGGACACAAGAGACGGTGCGGACAAACAGGAAGTCATTGATGTCCCAGAATTCATTTCCTGAAGAGAATCTCACACTCAACATCATTATAATCAAAATGTATATCAGAATTAGAAAAACATTAGTGACAGTTGAATGTTAATTGTCAGCTGTTGATAGTGATTGATCGGTGATTGATCAGCCATCAGCTCTCACCTGCAGTGTGACCGGAGCGTCTCGGTTATAGATGTCTTCTCTGGACCTCGACGCTCTGCGACCCACTGACTGACGCAGCCTGAAGCTGAACTGAGTGTCCCCGAGGCATCCTGGGAAATAACAGACGGGACATGTGACCTCTGACCTCCAGCACAGGTCAGCCTCATCAGCCTAATCGGAGTTTACCTGAGTACGAGTCGGGGAAGGACAGGTAGCAGATAGTGGTTTTCTGACGACAGATCATAACCAACATAATCAATACCACGATCAATGAACTGATGAACTGATTATCGATGAACTAATGATGATCAATTAACTGATGAAGTGACGATGAAGAAGAAGAATATTTTACCTCTTTCTCGGTGAGTTTCACATCTGGAGGAAACAGCAGCTGGAAACAGACACAAACACAAGTTTTACAAGACTGGTGTCAGTGAACGCAACACAAACAAACACTGTCACTTCAGTGTCAGTGAACGCAACACAAACAAACTGTGTGAGTGAACGCAACACAAACAAACAGTGTCAGTGAATGCAACACAAAGAAACAGCTATGGGTGCTTGAAAAGCGCTTTATAAATCCAATATATTATTATTATTATTATTAAAGAAACAGTGCAGGTCTCTGATGACATCATAGTGTCCACAGCTGAACACACGTCACAGGTACATGGTTCAGTGAGAGACACATCTCATCTCTGCTGTATGATATCACTTCACCCTTTTACTAATCCAAACTCTCAGTGACAACGAGACGAAGTTCCCAATTGGCTGCTCTGTGAGGTTCTTCAGAGCAGGAACATGTGATAACCTGTCTTCATGAGAACACCTGATGCACTGTGAGGTTCTTCAGAGCAGGAACATGTGATAACCTGTCTTCATGAGAACACCTGATGCACTGTGAGGTTCTTCAGAGCAGGAACATGTGATAACCTGTCTTCATGAGAACACCTGATGACCTGTGAGGTTCTTCAGAGCAGGAACATGTGATAACCTGTCTTCATGAAAACACCCGATGACCTGTGAGGTTCTTCAGAGCAGGAACATGTGATAACCTGTCTTCATGAGAACACCTGATGCACTGTGAGGTTCTTCAGAGCAGGAACATGTGATAACCTGTCTTCATGAGAACACCTGATGACCTGTGAGGTTCTTCAGAGCAGGAACATGTGATAACCTGTCTTCATGAAAACACCCGATGACCTGTGAGGTTCTTCAGAGCAGTAACATTTGATAACCTGTCTTCAGGAGAACACCCGATGACCTGTGAGGTACTTCAGAGCAGTAACATGTGATAACCTGTCTTCATGAGAACACCTGATGACCTGTGAGGTTCTTCAGAGCAGGAACATGTGATAACCTGTCTTCATGAGAACACCTGATGACCTGTGAGGTTCTTCAGAGCAGGAACATGTGATAACCTGTCTTCATGAAAACACCCGATGACCTGTGAGGTTCTTCAGAGCAGTAACATTTGATAACCTGTCTTCAGGAGAACACCCGATGACCTGTGAGGTTCTTCAGAGCAGTAACATGTGATAACCTGTCTTCATGAAAACACCTGATGACCTGTGAGGTTCTTCAGAGCAGTAACATGTGATAACCTGTCTTCATGAAAACACCCGATGACCTGTGAGGTTCTTCAGAGCAGTAACATGTGATAACCTGTCTTCATGAGAACACCCGATGACCTGTGAGGTTCTTCAGAGCAGTAACATGTGATAACCTGTCTTCATGAAAACACCCGATGACCTGTGAGGTTCTTCAGAGCAGTAACATGTGATAACCTGTCTTCATGAGAACACCCGATGACCTGTGAGGTTCTTCAGAGCAGGAACATGTGATAACCTGTCTTCATGAGAACACCTGATGACCTGTGAGGTTCTTCAGAGCAGTAACATGTGATAACCTGTCTTCATGAGAACACCCGATGACCTGTGAGGTTCTTCAGAGCAGGAACATGTGATAACCTGTCTTCATGAAAACACCCGATGACCTGTGAGGTACTTCAGAGCAGTAACATGTGATAACCTGTCTTCATGAGAACACCCGATGACCTGTGAGGTTCTTCAGAGCAGTAACATGTGATAACCTGTCTTCATGAAAACACCCGATGACCTGTGAGGTTCTTCAGAGCAGTAACATGTGATAACCTGTCTTCATGAAAACACCTGATGACCTGTGAGGTTCTTCAGAGCAGTAACATGTGATAACCTGTCTTCATGAGAACACCCGATGACCTGTGAGGTTCTTCAGAGCAGTAACATGTGATAACCTGTCTTCATGAAAACACCTGATGACCTGTGAGGTTCTTCAGAGCAGTAACATGTGATAACCTGTCTTCATGAGAACACCTGATGACCTGTGAGGTTCTTCAGAGCAGGAACATGTGATAACCTGTCTTCAGGAGAACACCTGATGCCTTGTGAGGTTCCCTTCCAATGGAAAAGGGTTCTGTTGTGAGGTGTCCTCTCTACATGGCAGTGCCCCAGAGGAAGAACACGTGGACATGGTCCTACTACAGGTGAAAGAACATGATGAAGTGCTACTCTAATGGAGAAGAGCCCCCCCCCCCCCCCAGTGGAGAACATGGGATGTGCACTTACAAAAGAATCGACTTAAGGTTCCTCATGAAGAACATTGTTCATCATACATGACGCATTAGAGCTTTCTGCACGTTGTCACAACATGACCGACAGCCCGGACCCGTTCCCGAAGCCCGGTACTTCGCGGTGGGTGAGTCGGTCTGTTGTGATCACGTATCACCCTGGAGGTAGCACGATGCTAAGCTAACGCCGTACCTCTATAGCTTGTCCGAGCTCCAGGTCGAAGGTGACGACACACACGCACTCCAGCCAGGAGGTGAAGCGGGACCACGGACACCGGCCGTCCGCCGGCTCCTCGTGTCGCGGAGAACCGGAGCCGTCAAACGGGTTCATCGCGACCGAGCTCCGTGGACTCCATCAGTCCTCCTCCGATCCCCATTCACACACTGACAACAGCGACCTCTGGTGGACGATACGAGACGCGGCAGCGTCAGAGGAGTCTGTAGAAACTTTTTTTATAACAGAAGATTCACACACTGACAAACTCACACAATTCAATAAAGATTCGCGTTTTAAACCGAATCAGGTCCAAAGCAGACGGTTTATGAAACGTGACGTAGGCAGCGGGTCCAGAACGTCTTGAGTGACCAGCAGGGGGCGACGCGCTGCTGGTTCCTATAGAAGTCTATGACAACAATACCTGATTTATAATAAAAATAATAATATCTCCATTTGGTCTGGGTTGTGTTCCACTTGTCAAATCTGCTGAGGAAGTTTCCTAAATCTTGAAGTGTTTCCTCAGCACCATGATAATGTTCAGATTCTCTAAGTGCTTAGGAAAGGAGCTTCAATGCTTCCTATCCTATCTCCTTTAGCAGAGGACACCCTGGAGCTTCCTTTGTGACACGAAAGGAGAAACAGACCCACAATTCATTGCGGCAGCGATATTTAATGTGACGCGTCATGAACGAACGTCAACGATTCAATCTGCAGAAGAAGAAGAAATAGAAGAGTACGAATATGATCCAGATGTAAGTTACTGTTGCATATAAATCATAACATCTGGTCAAGGACCAGTAGAGAGGAAACGATCTGAATCCAGCCTCGGACTAACAGGAAGTGACGTCAGGTACATCAGTTATTATCAAGTGTTCATGAGTTAGGGTTAGGGTTTGAACCCAGTTCAAAATATTCAAACATTTCTGAATATATTTTTCATCCGTCTGCTCGAGAGTGAAACATTAAAGATTCACTTTTCAGTTTTCTGCTGATTTACACAAAGATTAAATCACTGATCAGCTGATTGACAACAAAATGAGAAAAAAACATCATGAATCGTTTTATTCACACAAACAGTTAAATACAACAATCACACATTGATCACTGTGACCTCTGACCCTCATCATCATGACCTCCAAATGTCAGATGCTGATTGGTTCCTGTTGGTTGTTCTGTCGTTTGACCACGAAAACTTTCTGACCAGATACCGTCACCGTGTAAACGAAGTCTTCCAGAATCACTGCGGACAGAAGCACATGACCACAGGTGAGACGTTACGGAGGGGTGTGTGTGTGTGTGTGTGTGTGTGTGTGTGTGTGTTACCTGACATGCGTTTGAAGGGCGGATCGGCTGACCCCTGTAACCTGAAGCGACTCGCCGTTCGAACCATCTCCATCATCACACCCGCCGTGTGTTCGTCGTTCTCCAGCTCACCTGCCGACTGACGTCCGGGGTCAAAGGTCAGAGGTCAGTAAAACTAACAAAACAAGTTCTACTGTTAAAAGTAAACGCTGCATCATAGCTCTGGCCCCTGACAGTTACACTATTAATTTATTAGATAATTATTAGTCGTTCATTAAAAAGCTTGTTGAGGGGGGACTCATGTTTTAACTCATGATTATTTTCATTATTCATCTTCTTATTATCAGAATCCAAAGTTATTACAGTGTTGTTTTATTGAAATGTAACAATTATTTATACAACGTGAAGCAACGATAGAGAAACATAAAACTTAAACATTTTGAATTAATATACATATATATATATATATATATATATATATATATATATATATATATATATATATATATATATAATGTAGGCATTTGACCTGTACTGTGCTGGTTGTTTATTAAAAAGTAAGAAAGATATTTGTGTGTTGGACCTTTTTCTTTCTATCGAGGTGTTGAGTATCAAAGTCTAAAAAAACTGTTTCAAACATCAATGAATTTAAAATCAAACTTTTCCTGAAGAAATCGAGTGAAAACCTTTTTTAATCATCAGGAACAAAACGTCAACTCAACATATTAATAATAAAAATATAACATTAAATTATAATATTTGATCCTGATGTGAACGAGGTTCAACCTCCAAACAAACAATCAGATTCATATTTTCTTTTCATTCACTGCCTTAATGTTTATAATTATAATGTATTTATGATCAGACAGTGAATAATCCTGCAGCCACTGAACTGCTCACAAGAATCATCAGAACTGAACAATGTTTCTTTGACTGACAAGAATCTACATTGACAATATTCTTATTTAAAATAATAATAATAATAATAATAATAATAACATATAACATTTTTAAAGCGCTTTTCATGAACCCAAAGCGCTGAAAAATTCAAACCGGAACATGAATGTATGTCTCATGAGATGAAACACTCACGGCCAGAACTCCGTCCTCACTGATCACCAGGTATCCGAGCTGGTCCGGGATCCGGTCCAGACCCGCGGTCAGGGCCGCGGTGGTCTGAGGACGAGACGGACACGGTGAAGCTAACGGCTAACGGCTAACTGATAACAGGTTAACAGGCTCGACGTCACAGTGAGAGTTGAGTAACTCTCTAAACAGGATTAAAAAATATAAAACATTCACGTATCAACCCACCATTTGTATTTATTCTTCCTCTCCTTCTTCTTCTCCTCCTCCTTCTCCTTCTTCTCCTTCTTCTTCTTCTTCTTCTTCTTCTTCTTCTTCTTCTTCTTCTTCTTCTTCTTCTTCTACTTTTTTTCTCAGCTTGTTGTTGTTGTTGTTCACTTCCGCTTCCGTCTTGCTTGTGACTTTTTCACGTGATCAATGAGACGTTCTCGTGCCTGTTGGAAATACCATCACTCTGAACACCAAAGCACTTAACGTAGTGATGATTATGATGATGATAGAGATTTATCTTATATGATCTTTATTCATCTCGTTTTCTCTTATATTATTAATCAATGGTCATATATCGTTATTGTGTGATAACAATAATAACAGAACCAAAGGTACAGACAACAGGATGTTTAACCAGACCTGAGAGTTACCGATTTACAGAGAACACCTGAAGGCAGCATGCCTGCTGCTTATTCTTATGAATATAATATAACAAAGAGAAAACATTGAAATGAAATTCTAACAAGATAATGAAAACATTAAAACTGAGTGTGAATGTCGGTGATTCCAGCTGGAGTTCAGATTAATTTTATTTCATGAGATGAAATAACATTAACCAGCAGAGGGCGCGGGTGTCTGTAAGTAGACCGGAAGTGTCCGTCAGCTGACTCCCTCACATGATCTGGACGGTCTGTCAAGAAGACGCCGAATTATTTTCTCCGTTTCTTGGTTGAATCTCGTCCTTGAACGCGTCGCGATGGCCGGCCGCGGGAAACTGATCGCCGTTATCGGTGACGAGGACACGTGTACCGGCTTCCTGCTCGGTGGGATCGGTGAACTCAACAAGAACCGGAAACCGAATTTCTTGGTGGTGGAGAAGGACACGAGCATCACCGAGATCGAGGAGACGTTCAAGTAAGAACGAGTCGTGTTGTTCATAAATCATAAATCATATCTCACGACAAGATGAACTCCAAAGGTCACATCGCAATAGAAAGATGAGAGTGAAATGGAATCTTTTTGAAGGATGGATTCACAATCATTCAGCATGAAATGCTTTATGATTCATAATCACACTTCTCTCTCGCTGTAAGACCTCTGACCTTCAACCCATATTGAAGAATCATCAGGGTTAAATATAAGAGATAAAGATGTTACAGATTCATTCATATTAAACTAGAAGAAGTGATGTAATTATTAAATTCTCTGTATGGAAACACGTCCGTCTATTTGAGCGTGTGTTGTCAGATTGATGAAGAAGTTTCCCTAAGGATCAGTGACCCCTCAGGGCCACCGTACATATACATCACACAACTTTCTCTCCATCAGAGACAAATAACTGATGTGTTTTGGTCAAATCCAATTTCTCTCTTCAGGAGCTTCTTGGCTCGTAACGACATCGGCATCATCCTGATCAACCAGTTCATCGCTGAGATGATCCGTCACGCCATCGACGGCCACATGCAGTCGATCCCGGCCGTGCTGGAGATCCCGTCCAAAGAGCATCCGTACGACGCGTCCAAGGATTCCATCCTGCGCCGAGCCAAGGGCATGTTCTCCGCCGACGACTTCCGATGAACCCTATCCCTAACCGACCACGAACATCCGAGTTCATTTCCTCTTTGTTTCTCTTGAGTCTTGTAATGAATGTTTGTTAACTTATGAAATAAATGGTGTTTGATGTGAACGTGTGGTTTTAATCCTTTAGTTTTCAAAATCTGCCTTTTTATATTTTATGTTTTAAAAGGTAATATTTTCACGTCTGACTTTGATGTTGAGTCGGTTCGTTTCAGTGATGAAGATTAAATCATGAACATATTATAACATGAACCTGATGTCTTATCTGACTTGTACTGAAACTGTCGCCACAGGGACAACTGTAAACACCAACATACAGGTCAGAGGTCAGGGCTGAAATCAGCTGATGACATCAGTAAATATTGAAACGACACTGACGAGTGTCATCGTTCAGCCTGTGGACAGATGAAGGTCGGCTGAAGGTCGTGATGTATAAAAACAGGGGCGGAGTTAAAGTCTGACCTCGGATCGGTTCAGTATAAAGAGCGGTCGGGACGAGTTTCCTCCAATTTCTCTCTCTCTCTCTCTCTCTCTCTGTGTTGCTCTGCATCTCTCACCCATGATGATGATGACGATGATGATGATGATGACGACAGTGTCTGTGTCTGCTGGTCCTCTTCCTCCTTCACTCAGCCACAGCAGGTGAGATCCAAACTGACACTTAAACAAACCAGTTAATCAGTAAATCTGTGGACCAGTGAACCTGATGGTTTGTCTCGTGTCTGCAGACAAGACATTCAGGACTATGGGAGTTTACACCAGCTGTTGCAGAACAAGGACGAAAACTCGACCAGGTGAACTTGAACGTGAAACAAAGTCAAACTTTTCATGTTTACACATTTTAAGTTTATTTGTATTCATAACGTTTTTTCTTCATGATAATGAAATGCTTTGTGACATTGTGTTCAGAATCTGGATCAACAGATTAAACCTCTTAATAATTATTATTAATTGTAAAACATGGATGTTGTCGCTGTCGTGACAGAATCTTATATACATTTTGTGATAAATTGTCACATTTGTGACAATTTATCACAAAATGTGCTCTTTCCCATTAGTAGAATATAATCTGGATTATAATTTATATCACAACTACAATCAAACCTGTTTGTTTTCATCTTCGTCTGCAGATTCGAGTCTCGTCGGGTCAACGAGACGCAGGACGACGCCAGGAGGTCAGAACATATCCCATATCAATAAACCAGAACATGTTCCATATTAATATTCCTGAACATATTCCGTATTAATATTCCATGTTAATATCCAGACCTGCATGTTGTGACATGTTTTGTTTGTCGTCAGTGATGCGATGTGGAACGACACAGACTCGATTCCGACCATGTGAGTGAATCTGTGTCTTTTAAAATCTTCTCTTAGTTTCAATCTGGTTTACTCTTGTCTCTTTGTTTTTCAGTTTTCATCTCCACCGGTGAGACAACTCTGTTTTACTTCCTCTACTCTGACCTCTGACCTCTGACTTCTGTGCACTAATCTTATTGGCTAAGGATGTTGCCAGGGGCAGAGCCTCCCACATTACATTACATTAATGACATTATTATTTATTATGTTTCATCTTATAATTATTGGTTTGATATTTTAATTATTTTGTTTTCATTCGTTCATTCATTCGATGAAAGGATCAAAGATCCTGATTCAGAGAAGAAGAAGACGATGAAGAGATAAAGATCAACAACCTTCATTTTTTAATCTGTTCAGACTCAAACTCTGCTCCAGGTCCTAAAACACCTCAGATCAGCTTTAATTATTTCTCCTATTTGTCATATTAAGACGAACACTATGAATGACGTTATTTCATCACCTCGTTACCTGTCTCACCTTCATGTTGGCAGCTACACCCTGAGACACTGCCTCCTCCCCACCTGTCTCACTGCCAACCTCGGCTCCTCCCTGCAGTTCGGGGACGAGACAGCAGGCGTCTCCACCAGGGACCCGGAGGGCATTGGAAAGAAATAACATGGATGACGCATCGACGTCCTTTAACGGTCCTGAGGGAATAATACGTCACAGGAAACAAAATAAAAATCTACTCTATCAGTTTGTGAAAGATTTTTTTATGTGTGGTTCTGCACCAACAACCAATCACAGAGCTTATTTTCTGTGATGTCACCGTCATCCAGAAAACACCTCTTCTAGAGTCACAACATCCAGAAACATCTAGTCCAATATACAAATATGAAAAATGAGAGATATTCTCTCAATGAAACATTGTTCCAACCACAACATGAATTCATTTGACTTTAACAGATGATTTGAGATTCTTTGGTGCCTGATGATGAAGGTCATTCACTCAAACTAAAGATAAAATCTAAAATATCATCTCAATCAACAGAAACATTCAAATTAACCTGACACTGATCCAGACGACACATCTGGAGGTCAATGGGGAAGAGGTCAGAGGTCATCCCGTCTCACTGTTTATCAATCTGTGACCTGAACTTTACATTAACTGATAAATACAAGGTTTGATTGGTCGACATTCATGTGTTAATCTGTAACATCAGAGCGACTCATTGTTCAGCCGTTGTTCATTAAAAAACAAATGAAATGTGTGTATGTGTGTGTGTGTGAGATGAATAATGTATGAATCACGTCATGAATGAAGATAAAAGATCTTTTCTGCTGTTTCCTTACAAATGCTAATAACAATCAGCTAATTTACATGAGGAGCTTCGTCTGTAACAGGAAACATCAGTAAGAGTCTCAGCTGCTGCTCTGATCATGTTATTGATCATGATATTGATACTGTGTATAAATACGATCAGGGACTGTGTATAAAGACGATCATTGACTGTATATAAAGACGATAAGTGACTGTAAATAAAGACAATCCCTGATTGTATATAAAGACGATCAGTGACTGTATATAAAGACGATCACTGACTGTATATAAAGACGATCACTGACTGTATATAAAGACGATCACTGACTGTATATAAAGACGATCATTGACTGTAAATAAATACGATCACTGACTGTATATAAAGACGATCACTGACTGTATATAAGATGATCAGCGACTGTATAGACTATATATCCTCTATACATATAAAGATTTTTATAAGTAAAGATGTTTCACTCTGTGGTTTTGTGTGAATCTGCTTCTTTTAATTAACAAAAAACAGGAGGAAAACCCAGAGAATAAAAAGAATCACACGATGAGAAGAGAAAGAGAGAGGGGGGTTTACATCCCCACTGTCGGCCAATCAGAGTGCAGCAATAACCAGAGAGAGCGAGAGAGAGAGAGAGAGGAGGAGGAGGAAAAGATGCTGAATATTTTTATAGAAGTTCAGACCAGAGGAGACCTGAAGGAGAAACAGGAAAATAGAGGATGAAGAGGATGAACAGAGATGAAGGTTGAGCTTTGACCTGACCAATAAAACCGACTGAGGGAGAAACAGAAGGAGAAGGAGGAAGAGGAAGAGGAGAAGGAGAAGGAGGAAGAGGAGTCCAGATGTTGAGTGTGTGGAGCCTCCATCATGGATGATGTGACACCTGGTGGCGCCGCAGGTGAGCTGCACCTGAGGCACCACAACTACCTGGTTCTGATCCTCGGCTTGCCCCTGATCCTGGTCATCATCCTGGGGAACGTCCTGGTGTGTGTGAGTGTTCTCACCCATCACTCGCTGAAGACCGCCACCAACTACTTCATTGTCAGCCTGGCGGTCGCCGACCTGCTGCTGGCCGTGATGGTGCTGCCGCTGTATGTCTACTCTGAGGTCAGTGTCAGTGACGACGTCTACTCTTAGCAGAAATTATCATGATTGTCCCCTGGTATCTGGCTTGTCTTTATATACAGTTAGTGATCGTCTTTATATACAGTCAGTGATCTTCTTTATATACAGTCAGTGAACGTCTTTATATACAGTCGCTGATCGTCTTCATATACAGTCACTGATCGTCTTTATATACAGTCACTGATCGTCTTTATATACAGTCAGTGAACGTCTTTATATACAGTCGCTGATCGTCTTCATATACAGTCACTGATCGTCTTTATATACAGTCACTGATCGTCTTTATATACAGTCAGTGAACGTCTTTATATACAGTCAGTGAACGTCTTTATATACAGTCACTGATCGTCTTTATATACAGTCAGTGATCGTCTTCATATACAGTCACTGATCATCTTTATATACAGTCGCTGATCGTCTTCATATACAGTCGCTGATCGTCTTTATATACAGTCACTGATCATCTTTATATACAGTCGCTGATCGTCTTCATATACAGTCACTGATCGTCTTTATATACAGTCACTGATCGTCTTTATATACAGTCAGTGAACGTCTTTATATACAGTCAGTGATCGTCTTCATATACAGTCACTGATCGTCTTTATATACAGTTAGTGATCGTCTTTATATACAGTCAGTGATCGTCTTTATATACAGTCGCTGATCGTCTTCATATACAGTCACTGATCGTCTTTATATACAGTCACTGATCGTCTTTATATACAGTCAGTGAACGTCTTTATATACAGTCAGTGATCGTCTTTATATACAGTCAGTGATCGTCTTTATATACAGTCACTGATCGTCTTTATATACAGTCAGTGAACGTCTTTATATACAGTCGCTGATCGTCTTCATATACAGTCACTGATCGTCTTTATATACAGTCAGTGATCGTCTTCATATACAGTCACTGATCATCTTTATATACAGTCGCTGATCATCTTTATATACAGTCGCTGATCGTCTTCATATACAGTCGCTGATCGTCTTTATATACAGTCACTGATCGTCTTTATATACAGTCAGTGAACGTCTTTATATACAGTCAGTGATCGTCTTCATATACAGTCACTGATCGTCTTTATATACAGTTAGTGATCGTCTTTATATACAGTCAGTGATCGTCTTTATATACAGTCAGTGAACGTCTTTATATACAGTCGCTGATCGTCTTTATATACAGTCGCTGATCATCTTTATATACAGTTACTGACCTTTTTATATACAGTCGCTGATCGTCTTTATATACAGTCGCTGATCATCTTTATATACAGTTACTGACCTTTTTATATACAGTCGCTGATCGTCTTTATATACAGTCAGTGATCATCTTTATATACGGTCACTGATCGTCTTTATATACAGTCGCTGATCGTCTTTATATACAGTCACTGATCGTCTTTATATACAGTCGCTGATCGTCTTTATATACAGTCAGTGATCATCTTTATATACAGTCGCTGATCGTCTTTATATACAGTCAGTGATCATCTTTATATACAGTCGCTGATCGTCTTTATATACAGTCAGTGATCATCTTTATATACAGTTACTGATCATCTTTATATACAGTCGCTGATCATCTTTATATACAGTCACTGATCATCTTTATATACAGTTACTGATCGTCTTTATATACAGTCGCTGATCGTCTTTATATACAGTCGCTGATCGTCTTTATATACAATCGCTGATCGTCTTTATATACAGTCGCTGATCCTCTTTATATGCAGTTATTGATTATCTTTATATACAGTTATTGATAAGAACACATCTGCTCAGATGTCAGTGAGAAACCAGAATGAGGATGTTTAAAACTGTTAGTTGAGGTTATATGTCTGTCTGTAGTTTCTGGGCGTCTGGACACTGACCACCAACATCTGTGACGCTCTGATGACCATGGACGTGATGCTGTGCACCGCCTCCATCCTCAACCTGTGTGCCATCAGTGTGGACAGGTGAGTCCAACATGTCCCACAACATATCTGACAATTTGTTTGATTCTAGATCTGATGACAGACTTTAGTCACGTGGGACTATCAGAGAAATGAAAATGTCTGTACTGTATCACAGGTACATTGCTGTGGTGGTCCCTCTCCAGTACAACAGGAACCAGTTCAGTGTCCGTCAGCTGGCCCTCATCACAGCGACCTGGGTTCTGTCTCTGGGCGTGGCCAGTCCAGTCATCTTCGGTCTGAACCAGGTGCCGGTTCGTGATCCGAGCGTTTGCAAACTGGAGAACGACCGTTTTGTGGTGTACTCGTCCGTCTGCTCCTTCTTTGTGCCTTGTCCCGTCATGCTCCTCTTGTATTACTTGATGTTTCGAGGTCTGCGGCGGTGGAGCGGTCGGAGTCGATCTCAGGTGGGTCGGCCAGGTCCAGCTCTCTCCCTGCGTCTCAGCTCACCTCTAGAGCGAGATGAAACCACGAAAACTAGGAAAGACGAAGTGGTGTACACGATGCCAACTGACCTCAGCCCGTCCCACGGGGGGACGGTGGTGGCGAAGAGTGACCCGAGGACGGACAGTGTGTCGTACGGAGAGGTCACAGACTGGGGGGAGGGGCTCAGCAGAGAGATGAAGGACAGCGCCGCTGCAAAGAGAAGAAGAAGAAACAGCAAGAGCAGCAGAGTCAGTGGGAGGGAGCGCAAAGCCATGAAGGTCCTGCCAGTGGTCGTGGGTGAGCACCAGAACCAGAACCAGAACCTGAACCTGAACCTGAACCTGAACCTCTCTAAAGTCAAGTTTTTCTTACTGTCTTTCTCTCTGTGTCTCAGGTGTGTTTCTGGCCTGTTGGACACCGTTCTTCATCGTCCATGTCACCAAAGTTTTGTGTCAGTCATGTGACATCAGCCCCGCCCTCATCTCTGTGGTAACGTGGCTCGGCTATGTCAACAGCGCTGTCAACCCTGTCATCTACACCGCCTTCAACACCGAGTTCAGGAACGTCTTTCACAAGCTGATCTGGTGTGGGACATGAAACTACAACTGTAGGGCTATTTTCATATCAGCCCAGAGACAAATATCGTTCTTTGATATTTGACATTTTTCATGGCGATGTTCTTTAAAGGTTTTAAATGTCTGTTGGCTTTTATTGATTTAAAAAGATTTAGAAAACCAAACTGAGAGAATATTGTAATGAAGTTTATAATAATTTTATCTGTGACGTTAATGTGATGACACACCAGATTATTTGTCAAATGACAAGGAGACACATTGAAATTTTTTTTTTTATAAAACCACATGAAAATACCCATGGACTCTCAGGGACAACAGCCATGGAAAACGAAGGGGTTACCATGGTAACACGGAGCACACATCCTCCAACTGCTACATGTAATAAACATGTTGAACAATAAAAACCTGATGTGAAGTTTCACTGATATTTGAAGGCTAATTATCACCATGTTAACATGAAGCTACACACCAAACACTCGTTACACACTATTTGTTATACACTCTGATATGATACTATTATTTTCAATGTTTTATATTATATATCATTTTATTTATTATTTGATATTAGAAATCTATGTAGTCTATGTATTTTCTCATATTAATATTTTAGTTATTTTATAGTAGATATAATTTTTTTGCATAGTAACTGGAATATATCGTGGCTGAAGTTTCCGGTTCTAAACCGTTTCACTCAGTTTAGCATTTTCATTTTCTCAGGTTCTATGTTCGGGTCTAACAGAGCAGGTGTAGTAACAGAGCAGGTGAAGTAAAAGACCAGGTGTAGTAACAGACCAGGTGTAGTAACAGACCAGGTGAAGTAACAGATCAGGTGTAGTCACAGACCAGGTGTAGTAACAGACCAGGTGAAGTAATAGACCAGGTGTAGTAACAGACCAGGTGAAGTAACAGAGCAGGTGAAGTAACAGACCAGGTGTAATAACAGACCAGGTGAAGTAATAGACCAGGTGTAGTAACAGACCAGGTGAAGTAACAGAGCAGGTGAAGTAACAGACCAGGTGTAGTAACAGACCAGGTGAAGTAATAGACCAGGTGTAGTAACAGACCAGGTGTAGTAACAGACCAGGTGAAGTAATAGACCAGGTGTAGTAACAGACCAGGTGAAGTAACAGAGGAGGTGAAGTAACAGACCAGGTGTAGTAACAGACCAGGTGAAGTAATAAACCAGGTGTAGTAACAGACCAGGTGTAGTAACAGACCAGGTGAAGTAATAGACCAGGTGTAGTAACAGACCAGGTGAAGTAACAGAGGAGGTGAAGTAACAGACCAGGTGTAGTAACAGACCAGGTGAAGTAATAAACCAGGTGTAGTAACAGAGCAGGTGAAGTAACAGACCAGGTGAAGTAATAGACCAGGTGTAGTAACAGACCAGGTGAAGTAACAGACCAGGTGTAGTAACAGACCAGGTGTAGTAACAGACCAGGTGAAGTAATAAACCAGGTGTAGTAACAGAGCAGGTGAAGTAACAGACCAGGTGTAGTAACAGACCAGGTGTAGTCACAGACCAGGTGAAGTAACAGACCAGGTGAAGTAATAGACCAGGTGTAGTAACACCTTAGTAGTACACTTACGTCAGTGTGAATACAGTTACTTCAGTGTTAGTACAGACACTTCAGTGTTAGTACAGTTACTTCAGTGTTAGTTCAGACACTTCAGTGTTAGTACAGTTACTTCAGTGTTAGTACAGACACTTCAGTGTTAGTACAGTTACTTCAGTGTTAGTACAGACACTTCAGTGTTAGTACAGACACTTCAGTGTTAGTACAGTTACTTCAGTGTTAGTACAGTCAATGCAGTACAGTGATGAACAGGTTAAATCATTGACCTACTTATCCTGCTCAAAAATGCTCTGTAAGCTCTTTGTTAATGCTCTCACACACACACACACACACACACACACACACACACACACACACACACACAGTGAAAGGCTGCTCTCTGTTCACTCTGAATAAAAACCTGATTCTCTGCTGATGAAACATGAAAACATGAAAAACATGATGCTGATATCAGCCTGAACGGACAGAGGGCGAGAGATACCAACTGTTTGTGGACAAGCAGAGAGAGAGAGGTCAGTGCTACATAGATACTTATAAATGTGTGTGTGTGTGTGTTTGTGTGTGTTTGTGTGTGTGTGTGTGTGTGTGTCTAAAGTCTGACGTCATGTCAGATTTATTCACGAAGGGTGTTTGATAATTACTTCTATAACTATAGTAAGTTATTGTATTATTAATATTAACTGAGCTCCCTCTTGTGATTGGTCAGCAATATTACATTTGGGTTAATTTGACCTGTGTTAACGGTTCACTGTTCACAAGACGAGCAGAGGACGAGGTGCAGGAAGAGGTGCAGGACGAGGCGAGGACGAGGCGAGGACGAGGTGCAGGACGATGCTGACATGCTGCAGACTGCTGCTGTGGCAGGTGTTTCTCAAGCTATCGTTTCATGTTGTCACAGGTAAGAACACGACTGAGGTTCTGAAGAGAAAACAGAAACAAACTGTTTCCCTTCACTCTGTCATTGTCCTCAGCCAGTATGTGTCGGGGCGGGAAGGACATCTTGGCGTCAGTCAGAGAGAACAGCCCGACGGGTCAGTTCATCGCCAACATCAGCGTCAGTGGCGATCCCAGAGCAAACGCTGTGAGACTCTGTCTGAGCGGAGTCAACGCCGACTGGTTCTACTTGGACGGTCGTACCATCAGACTCAACACGTCGCTCTCCAGAGTCCTGGACAGAGAGGTCCGGTCCGATCAACTGTGACCAGCACCTGCATCTGAAAACTTCTAGGCAGGAAATAAAACACTCACCTGTCTGCCTCTCAGGTTCAGGGGTCAGTGCTGGTTGCGGAGCTGACCTGTTATGAGGATGATGTCATGCAGGTACGTCACGTTCAACCACGTCAGTGATGTTGATGACATCATTTCTCAGCTGTGAACAAACTGTGTCCTCAGAGTCAGTTCAGGATCCTGGTGAAGATCGGGAACGAAAACGACAACAGACCGAACTTCCTGCAGGGAACGATTCGACCATTCACCATCAACGAGGTAGAACATGAGCCTAAACCCCGCCCACTTTCTCACGCCACACTACTTACCAGTCAATGAGTGAGGTGGCTGTGATTTCAGAATACTGCCTGATCTGCCACAGACCTCTGAACTACTAACTAACAACTTAATAACTAACAAGCTAACTAGCTACGTAGTTAACCTACTAACTGACCCGTTGACTAAGTAGCCAACTAACTGTCAGATGAGTTAACAAGTGAACTCAGTGTCTCGTGTCTGCAGCTGACCGCGGTCGACTCTGTGATCTTCACTGTGAGAGCTGTTGACGCAGACGGAGACATGATCCGTTACATCATCGATAAATCATCAGTAAGATCACACCTGTCCACACACACCTGTCTACACATTTCTGTCCACAAGCTTCTGTCCACACACTTCTGTCCACACACACCTGTCCACAAACTTCTGTCCACACGCTTCTGTCCACACACTTCTGTCCACACACACCTGTCCACAAACTTCTGTCCACACGCTTCTGTCCACACACTTCTGTCCACACACTTCTGTCCACAAACTTCTGTCCACACGCTTCTGTCCACACACTTCTGTCCACACACTTCTGTCCACAAACTTCTGTCCACATGCTTCTGTCCACACACACCTGTCCACGTCGTGTCACATGGCTGAACACACCTGTCTCCTGTGACCTGCAGCCGGACGCCCGATTCTTCAGGATCGATCTACCAAACAGCGGGAACGTCGTTCTGGACAAACCTCTCGACTACGAAACCAGAAGTCACCTGCAGCTCGTCATCTGGGCCCAGGTAGAACCGGGTCTGGACCCAAGAACAATCAAACAATCAAACAACAACATGAGAAAAATAAAAACTAAGACCCAGACCCTAACCCTAACCCTAACCCTAACCATAACCCTGACACTGACGCTAACCCTGACCCTGACCAAGACCCAGAACAAGACCCAGACCCAGACGGTGACCCTGACCCTGACACTGACCCTGACCCAGACCAAGACCCAGACCCAGACCCAGACCTAGACCCAGACCCAGACCCAGACCCAGACCCAGACGTAGACCAAGACCCAGACCTAGACCAAGACCCAGACCCAGACCAAGGCCAAGGCTAAGACCAAGACCAAGACTCAGACCAAAACCCAGACCCTGACTTTGACTCTGACTCTGACTCTGACTCTGACTCTGACCCAGACCAAGACCCAGACCCAGACCTAGACCCAGACCCAGACCCAGACCCAGACGTAGACCAAGACCCAGACCTAGACCTAGACCAAGACCCAGACCCAGACCAAGGCCAAGGCTAAGACCAAGACCAAGACTCAGACCAAAACCCAGACCCTGACTCTGACTCTGACTCTGACTCTGACTCTGACTCTGTCTCTGACCCTGACCCTGACCCAGACTCTGACCCAGACCCTGACCCTGAAAACAACAATAAGAACTTGGTGAATTTAGTGTTTTTGTTTGTGTGATGTGACTCAGGAATCAAACACTGTGGACGAGTTCAACACGTCTGCACTTGTAACGGTGAACGTTGAGGATGGAGACGACCAGTATCCTCACTTCCTTCCCTGCACACCTGTCGCTCCAGGTGTTCCTGTCTGCATAAGCCCTGCCTACTCCGCCAACATCACACACAAACATGAGGTAAACATCTGCAGGTAACAGATGTTACAGATGTTCAGATGTTCATCAGTCACATCTGGTGGTTGCTGAGATCAGTTTAAAATATAACTATATATAATATATGATAAATCTATAACCCTGACACACGTTGAACACTGATACGTGTTTGTGTATATATACTGCAAATGTTTTTTCTGTTTAAGAATTATTATGCAGATGTTCGTGTGTGTGTGTTTCAGGATGTTATTCTGGACTTTTCTCCTGGTCCAATCAGCGCAGAGGATGGAGACAGAGGAATCAACACGTCTCTGATGTTCAGCATCGTGTCAGGTTGAGTTGATATAAAAACATACATGACGCTGAACACCTGTCACACGTGACGATGTCAGGAAGCAGAACAAGGAAAATACTGAACCATCAACTTCACGGGAGAAAACATGAAAACATGAATAGGAGAGTTGACCAATGATCACTGAAGTGTCACATCACGTGTCACTGACGTGTCAATGACGTGTCACTCAACCTGTTCCCTGTCGCGTGCATCAGTCCAGTTAGAATTGGTGTTGAAGGCATCTGACATCTTCAACCATCAGACAAACACAATGAGGTCACGACCTTGATCATGTGCTTATCATCTGATCCAGCAGGTGACGACCGAGGCAGGTTTGTGATCAATAACCTGACAGGTGAGCTCAGGTTAACTCGAGCTGTGGACGACCGAAAACTGACGCCAGACTTCGCACTCAGAGTCATGGTAATAATGTCACTTCCTGTTACGACTTCCTACCTCACATCAGTGGTGAGCGTCCCCTAACCTGTGCTTCCTCCGTCCAGGTGTGTCAGGTGGACGACAGGCTCAAGTGCAGCGTGGCGTCGGTCACGGTCAGAGTTCTCTACGAGAACACGTTCCCTCCGGTTTTTAACAGAACCACCTTCAAAGGTTTCATCATCCAGAGCTCTAGCCCCGTCTCCATCGTCTGCACCTATGGGAACCAGGTGTTACAGGTCCAGGCGTCCGACCATGACTTCGCTGACGTAAGAACATCTGAAGCGATACCTGTTCTGTCACCTGTATGACACCTGGTGAGTCATCATTGCTGTCCAATCACAGGGCCTCAATCCAAACATCCACTATTCCCTTCGACCTCCATCTGGACTGTACCAAGTCACTCAGAGGGGGATCGTGATCGCCCGGACGGAGCGACTGCTCGCCTCCGACCGCCACGTCCTCCAGGTGAGTCACCTTGACACTACAAGAGTTTATATCACATGTTACATACATGTTCCATATATGTTATATATATGTTATATACCGAACACTTACTCAATTTCAACTGTAACTTTATTTCTAAATAGTTGGGTTGTAGTTCAAATGTTCATAAATAAAGTATTTAGAAAATTATGAATATTTAATACATGACAAGAAATTGTCAGACAGAAGATTGAATGCAAAAGCTTCAGGGTGAATCTGATCCGAGCTCAGAATATTGATGACGTGTGAACTGATCCGTGTAAAGTTCTGCTGCAGGTCGTCGCCAGAGATGAAGAATCAGGAGAAGAAGTTTCAGCATCAGTGGATATTGAAGTTTTGCAGAGAGGACAAGCAGGTGATCATATCATATGATCATGTTTTCATGATGTAATATAATAAATAACATTTGTTCACACCTGGATCAGATAAAGGATGTCTACACTAATGTAGACAAACTATGTAATGTTAATGTTGTGGTGAGGTCACTCCCCCTCGATATGACACGATCAGTGATGTCAATGACAATCCGTGATGTCAGAGACGATCAGTGATGTCAGAGACGTGATGTCAGAGACGATCCGTGATGTCAGAGACGATCAGTGATGTCAGAGATGTGATGTCAGAGATGTGATGTCAGAGATGTGATGTCAGAGATGTGATGTCAGAGATGTGATGTCAGAGACGATCAGTGATGTCAGAGATGTGATGTCAGAGATTTGATGTCAGAGACGATCAGTGATGTCAGAGATGTGATGTCAGAGACGATCAGTGATGTCAGAGACGATCAGTGATGTCAGAGATGTGATGTCAGAGATGTGATGTCAGAGATGTGATGTCAGAGATGTGATGTCAGAGACGATCAGTGATGTCAGAGACGATCAGTGATGTCAGAGATGTGATGTCAGAGATTTGATGTCAGAGACGATCAGTGATGTCAGAGATGTGATGTCAGAGACGATCAGTGATGTCAGAGACGATCA
>NC_061526.1:24987500-25015000 GCF_022379125.1 Scophthalmus maximus
GCTGTAATGTGATGATGTCATGTGTCATCAGACCCGAGGATCAGTGGCCCCTCCTTCAGCGCGTTCCCGCCTCGTTCAGAAGTGGATCCGTTTGGTTTGTCTTCCAGCGGAACGTTTGGACCTCATCACGTGATCCCGGTGCCCCTCCTCCCCGTGACCTCTGACCTCCAGGCTCAGGGTCAGATGGTGGATCAGGGGAACTTCGTCCACACTGCAGGTCTTCCTAACAGACTCCAGGACCTGAACTCTCTCCCCTCAGTTGCCTCTGTGCCCCCTGAGCCGGACCTGATGGAGGCCAGCAGTATGGGAGGCATCCAGAACCAGGGGGATCCTCAGAACCACCAACCCTGCAAGTACGACCTGCTGAGTAGTGTTCCACGTGAGTGCAATCGTCTGACCCTTAACCTTTGACCTCTGTTCTGGCTTTACTGATGATGTACAGCTGGAACCGCCAGTGAAGAGGTCATCACTGGTCCACAAGGTTGGACCGGTTATATCTGATCTAACTCGGACCGGAGACCGGGTCTGAGTGGACTGGTTAGATCTGATCCATGAAAGTTACAGACTTGTTCTGGTTCTGTTACAGAGTTTTATCTCTCCACAGTCTCATAACTGCTGTTGTTTCTCTGTGATATTGTGAGGTCACGACCTCACTATGTAGAGAGCCTTGAGATAATGTATGTTGTGTTTTTTAGCTAAACAAATAAAATTGAATTGAATTAACATCAGAACTAACATGAGTCCGATGTGTGATCTCACCTGTGTGACCTCACATGTTCTCACAGTGATAGTTACTCTCCCTCTGTTGTCATAGTAACTGATCTGGACCTGAAGTTCCAGTACCGTGGCCGGATCACGGGCTCTCTGACCGTGAGCAACCCACAGGGCTGCCGACTGTACTACGGACACCTGGAGCCGACCCCAGAGCAGGTGGACCTGTTTGGACCTGTCACCCTGCAGCAGGTCCTGTTCCCAGGGACGTCTGAGCTCCAGAACCAGAAGCAGCGGTTCTACACCAACGCCTTGCTGGACGTGATGGACCGAGGCCTGATCCTGGAGATCTGGGAACAAGACATCTATGCCATTCGCCTCTGTCAGTGTAAGGTGTTCTGGTCTGGACCGGGAATCCCCGAACAGGGACCACCAAACCCCATGGAGAGGGAGAAGAAGATCAGAGTGTTCAGCCTGAATGACTTCCTGCAAGGTGACGAGTTTAAAGCCTCCGATGTCCAAATACTTTCAGTTCCACTTCTGAGCCTTGAGTTAAAATAAATCTTCTGTCCATAGGACTGATCCTGTTCCATAAAGGTGAAGCTCCGAACCCTCCGCCTTTTGAGATCTACTTCTGCTTTGGGGAGGACTGGCCCGACAAGAAGCCCAAAGAGAAGAAACTCATCATCGTCCAGGTCAGAGGGCAACACGCGACCAACAGGGGGCGTTTCAGCGAAATGTTGGAAAGATTCCTGCAGCAACTTTTTCATTAGGACCTACAACTTCCTGCACATTTAATTATTTTGGGTGTTGAAAATGGTTCATATTGTGGTTATGGTTCCTGTCCTCAGGTGGTTCCCGTAGTGGCTCGGATTCTGACTGAGATGTTCTCTGGAGAACTCAGCTGGTCCACAGACAGCATCCGATTACAGATCTCAAACCCTGACGTGAAGGATCAGACGGTGGAGCAGTTTAAAGAACTACAGAGGCTTCTGCAGAGCCAACAAATCCAGGGGCCCTGGACCCCCAATGTATCCTGATCAACACAACCAGGGGCCTTGGACCCCCCCCCCCCATAAACACATCTAGCAGACTCACAACGACCAGTTTGCCCTGAACTCCAGGACTCTGAAGTCCTGATAATCAGATTAGAGACTCATGGAGGTTCAGGACCTGAGACTAACGGTGGATCCATTTCCTTTCGGAGACCCTCTCCAGGTGTTTGTATTGACCTTTGGACTGGTCCTATAATTAACGCAGGTCGATGCTCTGATAGATTCTCCAGATTTCAGATTATTGATTGTTCAAAACTAAACTCAGCTGTGATGACAGATTATTGAAAGAAAAAGTTCCAACATGTTAAAACAAGTTTGGATCATCAGCTGATCTCAGCTCAGCGTGTTTCCTGTGTACGAGCCTCCGTCACATTCAATGACCACAGTTAGTTTGAGTGTTCAAGATTTCAATAAAATCATTTTTCAATATTATGTTGTGTAACAAAATGATGATCAGTGAACTGAGACACAACAGATTTAAATCCATCAGCACGTTTATATTTCTTTATAATATTAACAAAAATGAAAACATTTAAAGATGACATCTTCAAACTGCAGTTGGTTTTGATGGTCACACTATTAGCTGACATTGAATTATTAAGTAATAACAATAAAGGTTTATTGATTGACATGAAAATAATTGTTAGTTGCAGTTTATTTTTGAAATATTTAAAGAACAGATAAATGTCTTGAAGGCCAAATTTCCATATCAACTCTTTATATTTCTCGTTATAATTGTAATCTTGAGTGCCACCATCAGGACAAACACTCAACTGCTGGTGAAAAAGAAAACCAGTGTTTTGGATTATGAAAAATCGGAAGTTATAAATGTGGCGATCATTTTCATTTTTTTTCCATTTCATAAAGCAGTCAAAGTTTTGAGGGTCAGGACAGGAAGTGCTTCTGCTCCAGTTAAGGTCAGTGTATCAGGTAACAAACAGGAACCAGTTTGACCAGAACTCCCAGCAGATGGGGTCTCCACAGGTGTAATGATGACATCACATTACCCAGAGGGCTGCAGTGACTTCGTCTGTTAGCCTTCATCAGACGGTGACAGATTAAAATAATTTGAGCTCAGACCTGTTTTCCTGCAGCTGTTCATACTCAGAACCCTAACCCTAACCCTCTAGAATCTGATTGGTTCTGGTCTCAGTGTGACCAACAGCTGTTGTCACATGGACAATAATCTCTACAGCTGTAAAATAATAAAGTGTGTCATCATAACAGATGTCTCCTCTATTATATTAACTTGATAACAGCTCAATCCTGCCTCCGGTGGTCGATCCGGGTCATTATGATCATAGAAATAAGTGAAACATAAACATTAAAATCTTGAAGCATCAGTTTGTTGTTTCAGTTGTTTTATTGTTTACAACAAGGCTACATCACCGATGATGTCATAGTGTCAGTCTCTCAGAGTTCACTCTGTCTCACTTTGTGGAAAAACAACTAAAATTCAACCAAAGTTAAAAAGGTCAAAGGTGACGCCAAATCCTCCAGCATTACGCCTCCTCGGGCAGCCGCTCAGCCAAGAGCATCATGGGAAATTTTTTGGCTCTTCTAATGGCACGGACAAAAAACATCACGACCAAAGTCCCAAAAATAAATCTCTTAAAAACTGTTGACCAGGCACGTCCTCTGATTCTGCATCAGTTCACTTAGTGAACTCCTCCCGGTCCTGACACCTGCTGCAGGTGAGCTCAGGTGAGGTCAGAGGTCGGGGGGAGGACCTCACTCTGTCCGTCCGAGTCATTCATCCTGTTTCACATTAAAGTCCTCTTTCTTCACCACCACCACCATTTTCATCACCTTCATCTCGTCCCTTTGGATCCTCGTCTGCAGGCGCAGCTTTTTGTCGTCACCTCTGAGCGTTGGTCAACAAAACATTTAACCTGAAGACGAAACACGACACTCGGATTCAACAGTTGGAAACATTATACATCCTTGAGCTGAAACGTCGTCTGATGTGAACATTTGACATTATAATAGATACGACATGAATCTACGACATAAATATATGACATGCATCTAGGATATAAATATACAACATGAATCTACTATATAAATATACAACATAGTGCACCTGATGTGAACAGTCACCTGGTGTGAACAGTTACCTGGTGTGGTGTGAAGGCTGCAGCTATCGGAACAGTCTGGTGAACTCTCTGATGGCCCAACACACCTGTTTACACTCCTCAGCACTGAAGAGAAGAAACAGAAATTTAGAAAAGATTGACACCTTCACCTGTTTGTTTGTCATGTGTCACGTGTCATAGATATTTTCAGTTCATAACAAAGATTAAACCCGTTTATCCATGTGTTGCTTTACAGTTAAAATCTGATCATACCCCAGTGAAGCTCAGGTGTGATTCACCTGATGTCACGATAAGTCTGAACTCGCTGTCATTTTTTCTGCATTCCACCTTCGAACACGAGTCTCAACAGAAATCTCTCATGTCCGAACCCATAACCGAGCTCCAAATTGTTTCCTGTCTTGTCTATGTTTCATGAACTGTTACAGAGTAGCAGTGTAGTCTAGTGTTGTGTAATTTAGTTTAGTGTTGTGTTGAAGTGTTAGGGTAACTATTCCAAATGACTTCATGGTCAAACCGCCCCGGAGCATCATGAGGTCAACGACCTGAAGCCTTGTCAGACTTGAGACTGGAAGTTGACGATGTAGGTGTTATTGACGTGCAGCCTCTCACCTGGTGACCTGTTTGTGGAAGTCAGTCAGCTGTTTGTGAGTGACGGTCACGGCTCCTCCTGTCGTCTCCTTTGGTAAACCTTTCAGAGCGTTTTCTAACCAGCGACAGAACGTCTGAAACCACAGAGGTCACACAACAGTCAGGAACCACTGGAGCCACCGGACTGACGCACCTGATCAGGTGTTTACTCACTGGTCTGTCGAACACCATGACCTCCCACAGCACTTCGGCCACGTCGGGCAGCGTGTACGGCGGCAGACAGAAACAACACGAGTGCATGAGCTGAGTGACGAGCTGCTGCCCGTGCTGCTCCATGGCCTGACCAATCAGCTGCTTCCTCACCTCAAAGTCATCCTCGTGCTGCAGAGAGACGAGTCGTGTTTGTGATGTAACAATCATTATGTCACTTGTATGAATATGTCTCAATGACCTGTACAAATAAAGGTTAAAAAGAAAATCACTGGAACTAAAGTGAAGAGCTGAGACTCACTCTGCTGGACAACCTAAGTAATTACATCATTCCAACCTCTGATTATTCTGTAAAATGAACGGTTTCATATTGTAACATATCAGGAAACATGAGGCCGACATCCTTAAACTTTGACCACTCACGTCGTTGGCCACTCCCGTGTGGATGAGGTCACGGACAAACTTCATGACGCTGCAGTTGGCGTCTCGGTGGTCCAATGAGGCGGCAGCTATCGCACACTGGATGATGTGAATGATGATGCTGCTGCTGAGCAGAGTGACAGGACTCCTCTGCACAAACCTGAGCGCGGACACACACACACACACACACACACACACACACACACACACACACACACACACACACACACACACACACACACACACACACACACACACACACACACACACACACACACACACACACACACACACACACACACACACACACACACACACACACACACACTTAGAGAACAGGAGTCAGACGACTTAACCCTCAGTGTGTAAACAGGAAGTGACCATGTGACTCACCTGGTGGCCAGTCTGAACAGGTCGTCCACAGTGTCGGGATGATTCCTTAAACCGTTCGGCTGCTCGAGCAGCTGGAAGGTCGGCATACACAGAGCCTGAGGAGGAAGAGGAGGTCACCGTCGTCGTCATCATCATCATCATCAGTTACAGTCACAGTTATTCACTTCCTGGTCAGGTGCTTTGTTACCTGTAACATGTCGAGCAACCCCTGCCTGCAGCCCTCCTCCATCCCGTACTCGTCCACCAGGATACTGCCCAGGTACAGGAAGCAAGAGTGTGGATACACCTGGTACACACTCACCATCTGATCACAACCAACGTCCAATCAGAACACAGGTGAGCAGGTAGATTAAGCGTCTTTGTGCACTTGGAAAAGCGCTATATATATATGATGTATTATAATTATTAATAAAGGTCGTTAACACCAGAAAAAAAATGTTAATTTATTTTTATCACCTGATCAATAACAAGTCAATCTGTCAGAGGTCTACCACTGGAGTGATTAACCAGGTGTGTCTCACCTGAGTGACGAGTGGCTGCAGCAGGGAGGCGGAGCCTTTCCCAACACATCTCACAGCAAACCTGAGACAACGACAGCATCGCTCCACAATCCTGTTGTCGGCCTGATGAGTGTTCAGAGTGTCCGACAGCACAGGCCAGATCTGTAGGTCACAGGTCACATGACACACACACAACACGTGATCTACAGGTAACGCGTGTTAATAAAACTTTATGTGCGACAGGTGAGTCAGGTGTTTTACCTCCTGAATGACCTTCTGACACGGGTGAGTCTGTCCGTTCTCCACGATGGGGTTTGTGTGTCTGAGGAAAAGAAACAGCTTCAGTGTTTGATCATATAAATAAAGTTTGACGTAAGAAACAGGTAAACTCACCTGAAGATAACAGCCAGTCTATCGAGCCACACGGTCGGATCAGCTGATTTACCGTTTGTAGATTCTTCTGTCAGAAGCTGAAACAATGTAAACACATTAACATTTACAAACAAACACATTAACACATTAACATTTACACATTAACAAACAAACACATTATGACATTAACATTAACACACATGAGATCGAGTCACTGACCTTTTTCAGAGCCAATACTTGAACAGCACAAAGGTCACTGAGACATTCTGCGATTTTCTCCAGAGGAAGACGAGCCAGGACCAGAGCTGTACCTGCACAGGTAAACATCACAGGTGAAAACATACATGTGTGACATCATAACCTGGTGTATTTACCTGCACAGGTAAACATCGCAGGTGAGAATGTACCTTGATCTGCTCTTGTGCATTTTGATTCAAACTATTATAGAGTTTATTTACTTTTCTGAAATTGGCGTTTTCTTTTGAACCGTCTCTTTTGTGTCAGGTTCAGTTTGTCTCTGCAGACGATGAGTTCTGTTGTGATCAGTGTTAGTTCTGTTGTGATCAGAGTTAGTTCTGTTGTGATCAATGTTCCTGAGTAAGAGTTACTCATCTTTTGGATTTTATAAGCCTTGTTTGACTTCACTGTCTCTACAGACAGATTCTAAACTGTTCTGTTGTGATTGAGTTGATCTAGTTTCTGAAACATTTCCCTGTTTCACTAAGGGTAAAGGGGGAAAGACTGATGCTGTCACTACAGGTGTGGCGATGTCACTACAGGTGTGGTGATGTACCTTTGAGCAGTCCTACAGCTGCCTCTGTGGACAGGGCGAAGGAGTCGAGGGCGCGGGCGATGTCCAGCAGACCCTGGAAGTGTTGAGCCATGTGATCTCTGCAGACTGAACAGATGTTGTGGATCGACTTTGCCGCTGCTGACGCCAGAGGTTTCTCTCTTAGGCCTTTCATCAGGTAGTTCAACACCGGGTCTGACAGGAAGTACAACAGAATGAAAGTCAGAGTGAGGAGCTGACAGGACTCACAGGAAACAATCTTCCTGGAGTGGAACCTGACTAAACCTGAATATCTGCAGTATCTGTAATCAGATCAGAAATCCATCTGAAGCACAAAGACACATTGACTGACCGAGGAATCTGGGGTTTCTGTCGACGACCTCGCTCATCTCTCCGACCAGCTCGATGCTCGTGTATCGAACCGCCATGTGGACATTTTCAGGGAGTAACACCACCTGCTGGAGCACCTCGGACAGCGTCGGGTTGTTTTCTCTGAAACGTAACAGAGTACAAACTGAATTTAAAGAGAATGGGAATGTTTCAGGCGATGAACGGCTCTAAACAGATACTCACGGATCAACACTTTTTGCAATTGCAGCCATGATGAAGAGAACGGCTTCCGTCACCTCCCAGGGGGGGTTCCCCTCTTTTAACGTGGAATACAACTGAGAACAAGCAGAACCGCTTTTTAAAAGAGAATATCAGTGAAAACAAAGTGTTGTTAAGTTAGCGTTAAACCAAACGCGTCAGTTGAAATATTCAAATGGGGATTACCTGAGAGAAACACTCCATGGATCCAACAAGAAAAATGACGTCTTTAACCAGGTCAGAGACTCTCATCCTGAACTCTCCGAAATCATCCGTGTCTTCCGGGATTCCCTCCTGTCAGGTCAAAATAACTTTACACTGAAGGTTGGGAATAATTATACTTTTTTTATCTACAGCACTTGGTGAATCAGTATTACAGTCAAAATGTTTTTAATCTAAATGACTGTATAAGTCCAGGTTCAAGATTTCATCAAAGGGGGTCAGTGTAAACTTGATCTGGACTCACATGGTCTGGATCGAGTTGACAGTGTCGAGCCAAACAGTGCAGAAGCCTCTGGATGTACGGTCTGAAGATGGTGTGAAGCGCTGCATCATTTATTTTATACAAATGTTCTCCGAGGCGGTACCAGAAGTTAAAGGAAATCTCCACCACCTGGATCACAAAGACCAGAACAAAGACCAGAATATTAAGCTAAAGATTTCAACAAACTAGAACAGGGTGCAAATTAAAACCAGAAGTAAAGGAAATCAGATACAGACTGGAATTATAATGTGAAGTTTAAGGCGGTCAGTGTTACGTTCGTACCTCGAACTGCAGGTGTTATGTTTGTTCCTTATATTGCAGGTGTTACATTCGTACCTCGTAACACAGGTGTTACGTTCGTACCTCGTAACACAGGTGTTACGTTCGTACCTCAAACTGCAGGTGTTACGTTTGTTCCTTGTAATGCAGGTATTACTTCGTACCTTGAGCTGCAGGTGTTACGTTCGTACCTCATAACACAGGTGTTATGTTCATACATCATCACAGGTGTTCCGTTTGTTCATTGTAATGTAGGTTGTGCTCCTACCTCGTACTGCGGGTGTCCTGCACAGATCAGCAGCAGTTCCAGTGTCCTCAGGTCACCCATGCCCTGACCTGGACTCCTGACTGTCGTCTCTAAAAACGTCTCACAGAGTTCGGTGAAGATCCTGCAGTAGTTGAGCACTCTGACAACACAAATCAAACATTCATGTGGCTGAAACATGCCGACAGTCCAGTGATCAACAATCAAAAAGCGTTTCCTGCGTGTCCTCACTTGTCAAGGTCTTCTCGGGCTACAGCCATGTGATAGGCCGTCTCCAGCGTCAGGACGCCCTGGAAGAGCTGCAGAGCTAATGCCATGTTGGTGTCCACATTTTCTATGGCATAGAGAGCAGAGCAGACGCAGTCCGATGCTGCCTCGTGAAGGTTGGTGGAGGTTTGATCCCTTTGCTGTGGGGACAATACCTGAGATTGTTTTTTTTGTTTTATGATTTTTCACTTTTTAAACTGGGCAGCTAGAAACTATAGACATCTCCTGTCCTGTGTAACCAGGAAGCAGGTGCCGCCAGTGAGTATAAGACAACAACATGTTGGACTGTACCAGGACTTGGAAGAGAACCATGAGCAGCTGGTTGTTGGCCATGAAGTTACTGTCCAGGACTCCCAAGTTGAACCAGCTGCCCAGACAGCGAAACACTTTGATGAGCATCTTCTCATCGTCTCCCGTCTTCTCCACACACGTCGTCTGAAATCAAACACAAACAGAATTTAACATGAGGATGGTGACGGATCAGATCAGAATCATCACCTGATCTCTTAGGTTCAACGGTCTGATCAATTCTGGTTTGATCTATTAATATATTCTTATTTGTTTATATAAATCCATTGTCTCATTTCAATCATTATCCAGAGAGCTGATCCAATAAACCAGCTGTTATCATCAGAATCATAAAGGCCGATCAATACTTATTCAATACTCATTTAAAAGAATCAGACAAAAGATAAAGTTAGAATCAACCATTAAAAAATCTGAACGTTACAGAAAAGTGAAAAGTTTTTTTAAGTCTTTAAAATATGACTTTTTTATTTTCTCTATTTCAGATTGATAAATGAGCCTGTTGAATATTTCATCTCCACGGCAGTAAACTATAGTTCAGTTTGTTTGAATGCAGCAAACACTGACAGATGTGAAACTATGGTCCAGAGTCTCAACCAGCAGGGATCCTAAGGGGTCCTCAGAGGTCATCAGAGGTCAATCTGAAACCTAACACTTTAACCTAGCAGGGGCCATCAGAGGTCAATCTGAAACTTAACCTTTTAAACCAGTAGGGGGCGTCAGAGGAGCGAACAAAGACAACAAACAGACCAGCAGAGTGACCACGGTGCCGGAGTAATAAGCCAGATCCTCGATGATTTCCGTCCTCCGATTGGCTCCGATTCGTAGAGATCGACTGTGAACTTCCTCTGGCAGCACAGTGAGGATCTCCACCAGGAAGGGCATGGAGCTGATGTCATTGTTGTACCTGAGAGGAGGCGGAGTCGTGGACGGGTGAGTCAGAAACACATAACTGGGAAACGACCTATGTTGTTTAATTACTTATTACTTTATTACTTTAAGTACTTATTAGTTTACTTCAAACTGAAAAAGTTAAATAATCGCATGATTTCTTACTTTTCTATGAGCGTGTGAACACATCCTTTCCAAGACGCCATCTGAAGAGCAAGATCTGCAATCGCTAAAGCCAGCTGACAGAAAAGACATCAATCAGCCAATAAGATCTGTAGATGACTTAACAACATGTTCATGACGAACTAAGAGACAACTTCAGTCACAGAACGTTTCAACTGTGAGATGACGTGAGGCGCCGCGAGGCGACATGGGGCAACATTAGGGAACATCGGCAACATTAGGCGACGCGAGGCGACATGAGGCGACATGAGGAAACATTAGGCAACATTAGGCGGCATGAGGCAACATGAGGTGACGCGAGGCTTCGTGAAGCGACGTAATTTGACGCGAGGCGTCATATGGTGACATGAGGTGACAACAACATCAATCTAAAAGGAAGTGTTTTTGTTTTGTGGTTCTGGTTCCGTTTTACAACCAGGACCCAGGTGATCTGTTTTACCTGTGTGACAATGATGGGGGACAGGTCTTTGAGGTTCTGTATGTGGGTCAGCAGAGAGTCTCGCAGTGCATTGTGGGTCTCAGGAGGAAGCTCGTAGAAGGAGGTCTGGATCTTCATCTTCATCGTCTGAGCAGCAAAATAACACGACTCCACATCCTGTTTGAGCTGCAGCAGCTGGTCTGAGATCTCCCATGCATACATCTGAGGGACAGGAAGTGATGTCATTACACATGTCTGAGATGGTCGCTGCATGACATCACTCAGACACGTAGATAACACCTGAGTTGTCAGGTGAAGTAAAGGAAACTGAGCTCTATTTAAAGTTATGGAACAAAACATGATCAAATCAAACATCATCATCATCATCAGTGATCAATGTGATCTGATTATTGACACTTTATCGTCAGACCGACTTCTGGTCATGTGATCATATGGATCATGTGACTAGAAGTAAACTGACCTGCAGGCGTCACTGTTTCTTCTCATATCAACCAGTGAGCTGAGCCTCATGATACAGCTGATCACTGATCAATATGTTACACTGTGTGTGTGTGTGTGTGCGTGTGCATGTGTGTGTGTGGCTGATCAATGAAAACACTGTGCAGTAGAGGGGGCCGGGCTATGTGGGGGCTGATTCATTTAATGAATCTTACATTAACTTAAATCAAAGACATGATAAACTCACAGTAACAGTCAGTGAACAGAGAGGAACAGAGAGGAACAGACAGAAACAGACAGCAACAGACAACGACAGACAGCGACTGACTGTAACAGACAGTAACAGACTATAACAGACAGTAAACATATGTTAACAGATGGTAAGAGTCAGTAACAGACAGCGACTGACTGTAACAGACTGTAACAGACAGGAACAGACTGTAACAGATATGTTAACAGACGGTAAGAGTCAGTAACAGAGAGTAACAGACAGCAACAGAGAGTAACAGACTGAAACAAACAGTGAACATATGGTAACAGATGTAACACAGTAACAGACTGTAACAGTCAGGAACAGACAGCAAATTAATTTAACACAGTAAACACATGATAACAGACGGTAGGAATCACTAACAGTCAGGAACAGAGAGCAACAGACTTAAACAGACAGTAAACATATGGTAACAGACAGGAACAGGCGGTAACAGACTGTAACAGACAGTGCACAGACTTTAACAGAATTTAACAGACGGTAAGAGTCAGTGAAACAGTCTGTTACAGACTTTAACAGACTGTTACAGACTTTAACAGACAGTGAATATATGGTAACAGACGGTGACAGAAAGGAACATATGATAAGAGACAGGAACACACGGTGACAG
Source organism: Scophthalmus maximus (assembly GCF_022379125.1). Classification (NCBI taxonomy): domain Eukaryota; kingdom Metazoa; phylum Chordata; class Actinopteri; order Pleuronectiformes; family Scophthalmidae; genus Scophthalmus; species Scophthalmus maximus. The sequence goes on from NC_061526.1 coordinate 24,999,657, forward strand.
ACAGGAACAGACAGGAACACGGACCACACCCCACTGAGGCCAACTACCTGGTTACATCACACAGTCCCGAGTGAAGAAAGATGATCATGATTCTACATCCTGAGGAAAACAGTGGTCTCATACGTCACATGACGTAACCAGTTGCATGACGTCAGAGACTAAACTTTGCCGTAACAGTGCTACCAGTCATGCTAACATGCTAACAGAGCAGAATGCTGCAGAACGGGCCTGTGAAACTAGACAGTCTGATTCACAGACAATGATCGGTCGCACAGAAACGCGCTGTAGCTGAAACCACAGAGTTCGAAGTGAACTTAATACCCGACAGCAGCTAATCGCGCTAACACGAAGCTAAAGGCTTGTGTTTGAATCCATTCATTTAGCTAGCTTAGCTTAGCTGTGATGCTAACGGGAACCTGCGCCTCCTCTGAGACTGCGCACTTCACTTCTCCAGGTGTATTAAAAGCAGGTAAACATGAAAACTCCGGCCCGGTTGGACCTCACTAAAACCCCCGGACCACCTCGGAACCCTCCGTCTTCCACCCTCCGGTCCCACGGGCTCTCCCATTTTCTCACCGATCTCTGGAGCTCTCCGAGCCACACCGAGGCTCGCTCCTTCCCGGCCGGGTCCGGGTCGTGGTACAGGGCTTGGACCGCCTGGTAGACGAGGGTCAGGTTCGGTTTGCCCCCCTCCATAACTTGGGTCAGAGGCAAAGATGATATAAGGCAGAAATGTAACCAACACGGCGGATCCGACAGAGTCCTACACGGCCTGAGCATCGACCGCCATCTCGCACAGGGTTCCCGCGTGCAACAGTGATTCTATCCCGACTGGAAACACAGACAGGGACATTAGTTCCGCTCTGTCATGATGGAAGAGTTGAATTCAGAACTCCCCTAAAAATATGTTAATTTAACCGGGTTATGGCCACAGGACACTTTTCTTTAAGACTCAATTTAAAAGAAGGTTTAAGTTTTTCTGACTATAGATCTTTGTCAGTTCTCTGCGCTCTGTGGTTTACTGAAGAAAAGATATGTCTGAACTCAAACCCGAATGAAAACGATCAATCTGTATTTTTACTCTTCACAGTTTATTTTTTATGTCAGCATGAGGATGTTGATACAAAACTTAAGTGATAATTTTACATCAAATAACAGATAAGTTCATATTTATATTAATGACAAACCATTATATACCTATTATATATAATATATACCACATTCACCGACCAGTCTCCAGAGGAAATCTCTGGGTGAAAATGTGACGTCAGAACTTTACTGTGAGGTCACAGAGCTGATACCATGTCACATCAATAACATTTATTTTATGTCTTTTAAAATACTTTCCACCCCTTTTGTGAAACTCTGCCTCATTTCATCAGTCGAGTCCTAAAACTGATTGAGACGACTCAATGATCTATAAAATTACAGGTCATATAAAATTTCTTATTATTATATCCTGTGGGGAGTCCATCTGTCCATCCATCATCCATCATCTAACCCGAATGAAGGAGCAGAGAAGTGAAGGAGTGAAGGATCAGAGATGTGAAGGAGCAGAGAAGTGAAGGAGCAGAGGAGTGAAGGAGTGAAAGAGCATACGATGCTTTCTAAAAAGAGATTTCTGTCTTCATCCACCTCCTCAGATTAACCTTTGCTAGTTTCAGACCAGATTAGTCGGAGATGTGGAGAGTTCAGGAGTCTAATCTGAGTTTGTGTTGATGTTTGGAGGATTATAGAAGATGGACGAAGACGATGGAGGATTATAGAAGACGGACGAAGACGAGCTGCTCAGGTAATTCTGAAACATCCGGATTAAATGTGAAGTCACAGAGACACTGCAGATTCCCTAACCCTAAAAAACAATGAGAAAATGATTAGTTCAAGTTTTGAATCTGTGTAAATAAAGTTTCATTCATAACAGTTAAATAATGACCATTTAACTCTGCAGTGATATGAATCTGGATCAATCAGTGTGAACACGTCTGTTCCATAACCCTAACTCTTATGCAGCTCATTAAAAAACAACATTTCAACAGAACTCATTTCAAAACTTTCCTTTTAGAGAAAATCTGATTCATAAAAATAAATCTTCACTTTTCCTTTCTTCAATTTCTTAATTATAGAAAATGAATTTTTGATGCAAAGTAAATAATGAAAAGCATCAGAGAGGCGACGCTGCATTTACGATAACAACGCTTTATATTCTAATGATGTCATCCCATAATGACGTCACCAAGTTATGTATATGATGAAGGATGGTAAATCTAAATGAGCTGAGAATATATATCTGCACAATATGACATCATCGTCTGACTTGACTTGATTGTGATGTCTAACCCTAACCCTTCCTGGTTTTTGGATCTTAGTGGTTTATAATCGTCATATGACATCATATGATGAATAATCATTTTCTGATCAATCATCTGGAGATACCCTCCTAATTAACAAACCTACACTTCTGTCAAAGGAGCTGACCCCAGATCAATGCCCTATGACCAATCTTTGAACTTCATGTGACCCTAACGACACACAGGTGAACGTGACGACCCACAGGTGACCTTGACCCTTTGAGATCTTTTTATGAAAAGGGCACTATCAATAAAATGTATTTATTTATTAATTTATTTATTTAACGACCCACAGGTGACCTTAACGACACACAGGTGACCTTAACGACACACAGGTGACCCTAACGACCCACAGGTGACCTTAACCACACACAGGTGACCTTAACGACACACAGGTTGGCTGAGAATCAAGAACCCTAAACCTGACTCTCTAGACAGGTAACGATCCATAATAACTGTTAAACAGCAGATTAATTAAACGTTAGATTAAATGGGATTTGTGTGTTTTAATACAAACTCTATTTTCATATAAACTCTATGTTTCAAAGTTTCAAAGTAGCTTTATTGTCATTATATTGAGGGTTCAGACAACAATATATTACCACATTTATAAGTGTCAGTTATCTGAGGCATAAAAACATAAATACATTAGACAGCTAAAAGACATTACAACAATAAAGACATATAATTGCCAAGAACAAGAACAACTACGAGATTCTATATAAACTCTGTATTATTATATAAACTATGTGTTTTAATAGAAACTGTGAGTTATATTAAAACACCTAGTTTATATAGTTTACTAGTTTTACCATGTGTTTTTTATATAAACTCTGGCTGATCTCTGTGTGTTTTGACAGTGACTGTTCTGCCTGTAAGCAGATTAACCTCCTCTGAGTTCGGACAGACGTGAAATGTGACGATCTTAATCCTAAAACTTTGGAAAAATCCTTGCAGCCAAATCTTTGGTGTAAGTAGTTTATGAGGGTATATAAACATGCTGAAATCTTCCAGGTGGTAGAAAGCTGAGGTTCACAATGGGGAAACACTTCCACCTGTATGAGAACATTTCTAACGTGAGCCCCTTCGATGGGCCCCAGTATTACCTGGCCCCTCAATGGGCCTTTCACCTGCAAACCCTCTTTATGGGCTTTGTCCTGTTTGTTGGAACTCCTTTAAACTTTATCGTTCTGTTCGTGACGCTCAAGTACAAGAAGCTGCGAGTCCCTCTCAACTACATCCTCGTCAACATCTCCTTCGCAGGATTCATCTTCGTTGTCTTCTCGGTCAGCCAGGTGTTTGTCTCGTCCATGTGGGGTTACTACTTCCTGGGTTCCACCATGTGTGCACTGGAGGCTGCCATGGGGTCAATAGCAGGTAAATTCAGTCAGTTGAAAGTTTTATGTTGCTTTATGTTATGTTTGCAGCAGGCAAACTGTGATGTTTCTGTCTACTCTTCAGGTCTGGTGACTTCCTGGTCGTTGGCCGTCCTGTCTTTTGAACGATACCTGGTCATCTGTAAACCATTCGGATCCTTTAGGTTTGGCAGTAATCATGCTGTGGCTGCTGTCACCTTCACCTGGTTCATGGGGATCAGCTGTTCCGTCCCACCTTTCTTCGGGTGGAGCAGGTAACACCTGAGAGAGAGGTCCTCACATTGTGATGTATTGAACACTATCCACCTGAACGTGTCATGTGTTCAGGTACATCCCTGAGGGTCTGGGCTGCTCCTGTGGTCCTGACTGGTACACGCACAACGAGGACTTTCACTGCAGCAGCTACGTAATCTTCCTGATGGTGACCTGCTTCATCGTTCCGCTCTCCATCATTGTCTTCTCCTACTCCCAATTACTGAGCTCCCTTAGAGCTGTGAGTTTAAAAATCAATCAATCAAGGTTCCTGTCTTTGTTTCTTAGTTTATATTTGATCCAGTCAGTTTTCATCGTGTTTTATTACCAGAATCACTGACGTCCGGCGCAGAACTCGACACTACTTCGCTCTTGTCATTCAAACGTTGTATCGGCGGAGGTGAAGACTGTAATGAAAGATTTCGTGTCCTCCCCCCATGTGTTACCAAGGCTCATTTTTCTTTCTCTTCCGCTTCTTTTTCTTCTTCTATTATTTTATGCGTCACAACTTCCTGTAATTGCTCCGACAGTCTGAAATACACAAAAAGGGTTTTCACACAGCAAACGAACCGAACCATGATTTGATGTGGACCCAGACCCACCTCTTCTAATCTGTAGGTGTGAGGAACATCTCACACCTGGTATTCTGTCTAACCTTCTGGACCACACAAGGTGTGAAAGAGTTCTAACTGTTCATGATGTCCACTGGGGTGTAGTCTTACGGCCGTGGCTTAGAGCCTGTTGTCCGCTAACCAGAAGGTTGATAGTTCGATCCCTGCTTCCTCCAGTCCAAGTGCTGAAGCGTCCTTGGCCAAGACACTTAACTGTAACCTGTACCTGAGGGCTGTGCAGTACTGAAGACCAGCTGTATATAGAAGCTCTGCATGAATGTGTGAATGTGACTTGTTCTGTAAAGAGCTTTGTGTCGATAGGACTAGAAAAGATCTATATAAATAGATATGTAAATATATCATGATATACCATCTAACCCACTCGGCTCACAGTGAGCTTCACCCTGTGGTTACCCTAACCCTGCTATTGAAATATTTACAAGATAAAAAAATCATTTAATCGTATTATGATATTGAGTATAAAATCATAATAGTCTCTAAATAGACCCATGAACAGAACATTGGTCAAAAACAAGTGAGTGAACCTCCCGCTCTTGTGTCTGGTGTTTTATTGAGCTCAGGTCGCCGCCCAGCAGACGGAGTCTGTCTCCACCCAGAAGGCAGAGAAGGAAGTATCCAGGATGATCATCATGATGGTGTGTTCCTTCCTCTCCTGTTACGGTCCCTACGCTCTCGCTGCTCTTTACTTCGCCTACTCTTCAGATAAAAGCAAAGATTATCGCTTCGTCACCATCCCAGCGTTTTTCTCCAAGAGCTCTTGTGTCTACAACCCATTAATCTACGCCTTCATGAACAAACAGGTGAGAGCTCCACGGTAAAGGCTGACGCTAGCAGAGGACAGACAGATGTTAAAAAGACAGACAGGTGGACAGGAGACAGGAAGGTGGACAGAAGACAGACAGATGTAAAGAAGACAGACAAGTGGACAGACAGGTGGACAGGACACAGGACGGTGGACATAAGACAGTCAGAAGACAGACAGGTGGACAGACAGATGGACATCATATTATTTTATCCTCGTGTTTCTGCTCCACATTTAAAAAGCAGTAGTGTGTCTTTGTGATTCATTAAAGTTCAGTTTAATTTTTTTTGTAATTTCTGTTTCTTACTGAAGATTCGTCAGTAAAAAGTGAAAAAGAAGAATCTGATCTTTCTTTATCAGACCTCTGTCCTTTGTTCCTGATTAATGTCCTGAACATCATGCGATATTGAAACTGAGATGTGTCGTGTCTTTGGACAAGTAACATGTAATTTTGTGTTTGAATGTGTGTAACGTTGTGTGTGTTACTGGTTGTGTTTTGTTGTGTGTCTGTGTAGTTGGTTGAACAAAGGATGAGCTCAAATCCTTGTTGTCGTTTCTCTGCTCCTCAGTTTAACTCCTGCATCATGGAAACAGTGTTTGGAAAGAAAATGGACGAATCATCTGAAGTCTCTTCAAAGACAGAAGTTTCTTCAGTTTCCACAGTTAATTAAAATTTAGAACAAAATCAAACTGACAGGAGGAAAAATTCTTCACACAAGTCCGACTTTGTTAAATACAAAAACAGCAGCTGATGTTTATTTTAATGTAGAACAAGTTTTTAGATGAATGCAAAAACAAAGTTTAATAAAAAAATATTCCAATGGTTTTTGTTCTGTTTTTCTTTCAGGGCATTTACACATGTAAAATTATAATGTCATATTTAAAAAAATGTTGTCTTAAAGGGCAGGAACACCTGAAACTTTTCAACAAACTGGTTTGAATCAGTTTTACAGTGAAATAAAATTTATCTTGTCTCCTGCAACTTTGACTTTAATATATTAAATCAAATCCATGAGTCTCTTCGTAAAAGATTAGTGAGTTTGATGTCATTATAAAAAAAATCATCAAACTGATCAGCAGAAAAATAAAGAATAAATGTTCAGATTCATGAACCACTGAAAACACAAAGTAAACACAATAAAAGATCAAACTCATGAAGTATCGCTTCAGTTTCCATCCTGGACATACACAAAAAAAAAACAAGTGGTGTTTAACAAGTGAACATGGGAGTTAATTCCAACTGATAAATGATAATTATGTTACTTAGTTGGTGTCAAACTCGCTCAGCAGGTGTTTGGCACCAAATTCAGCGTGTATGGAATCAGATGGAAGAATCCACTCCATAGTTTCCTGTCTGTCCATCTTCCCGTCTTTGTCTTTGTCTCTGAGCTCTGAGAACTGCTGACGTTCTGTCTCCACCCAATCTGGATCTTTTACATTGTCCTCTGCCGATGGGCATATCACCTGCAGATGGATTAGTAATCAGATTTGAGGAGAATCTGATTCACACTGTGAGCTCTTGAAATCTTTAACCCTAAACACATCTAACCCAAACCCCTAACCCTAACCCTAACTCTACCCCTACTTCCAAATCCCTAACCCTAACCCACCAACTCCTCACCCCTACCCCCTTGACTCCTCAGCCCCACCCCCTAACTCCTCACCCCTACCCCCTTGACTCCTCAGCCCCACCCCCTAACTCCTCACCCCTACCCCCTTGTCTCCTCACCCCTACCCCCCTAACTCCTCACCCCTACCCCCTTGTCTCCTCACCCCTACCCCCTAACTCCTCACCTCTACCCCCTTGACTCCGCACCTCTACCTCCTTGTCTCCTCACCCCTTCCCCTTGACTCCTCACCCCTACCCCCCTAACTCCTAACCCCTACCCCCTTGTCTCCTCACCCCTTCCCCTTGACTCCTCACCTCTACCTCCTTGTCTCCTCACCCCTTCCCCTTGACTCCTCACCTCTACCCCCTTGACTCCTCACCTCTACCTCCTTGACTCCTCACCTCTACCCCCTTGACTCCTCACCTCTACCTCCTTGACTCCTCACCTCTACCCCCTTGACTCCTCACCTATACCTCCTTGTCTCCTCACCCCTTCCCCTTGACTCCTCACCCCTACCCCCTTGACTCCTCACCTCTACCCCCTTGACTCCTCACCCCTACCCCCTTGACTCCTCACCCCTTCCCCTTGACTCCTCACCCCTACCCCCTTGTCTCCTCAACCCTACCCCCCTAACTCCTAACCCCTACCCCCTTGTCTCCTCACCCCTTCCCCTTGACTCCTCACCTCTACCTCCTTGTCTCCTCACCCCTTCCCCTTGACTCCTCACCTCTACCCCCTTGACTCCTCACCTCTACCTCCTTGACTCCTCACCTCTACCCCCTTGACTCCTCACCTCTACCTCCTTGACTCCTCACCTCTACCCCCTTGACTCCTCACCTCTACCTCCTTGTCTCCTCACCCCTTCCCCTTGACTCCTCACCCCTACCCCCTTGACTCCTCACCTCTACCCCCTTGACTCCTCACCCCTACCCCCTTGACTCCTCACCCCTTCCCCTTGACTCCTCACCCCTACCCCCTTGTCTCCTCACCCCTACCCCCCTAACTCCTAACCCCTACCCCCTTGTCTCCTCACCCCTTCCCCTTGACTCCTCACCTCTACCTCCTTGTCTCCTCACCCCTTCCCCTTGACTCCTCACCCCTACCCCCTTGACTCCTCACCTCTACCCCCTTGACTCCTCACCTCTACCTCCTTGACTCTTCACCTCTACCCCCTTGACTCCTCACCTCTACCTCCTTGTCTCCTCACCCCTTCCCCTTGACTCCTCACCCCTACCCCCCTAACTCCTAACCCCTACCCCCTTGTCTCCTCACCCCTTCCCCTTGACTCCTCACCCCTACCCCCTTGACTCCTCACCTCTACCCCCTTGACTCCTCACCTCTACCTCCTTGACTCCTCACCTCTACCCCCTTGACTCCTCACCTCTACCTCCTTGTCTCCTCACCCCTTCCCCTTGACTCCTCACCCCTACCCCCTTGACTCCTCACCTCTACCCCCTTGACTCCTCACCCCTACCCCCTTGACTCCTCACCCCTTCCCCTTGACTCCTCACCCCTACCCCCTTGACTCCTCACCCCTTCCCCTTGACTCCTCACCTCTACCTCCTTGTCTCCTCACCCCTTCCCCTTGACTCCTCACCCCTACCCCCTTGACTCCTCACCTCTACCCCCTTGACTCCTCACCTCTACCTCCTTGACTCCTCACCCCTTCCCCTTGACTCCTCACCTCTACCTCCTTGTCTCCTCACCCCTTCCCCTTGACTCCTCACCCCTACCCCCTTGACTCCTCACCTCTACCCCCTTGACTCCTCACCTCTACCTCCTTGTCTCCTCACCCCTTCCCCTTGTCTCCTCACCCCTACCCCCCTAACTCCTAACCCCTACCCCCTTGTCTCCTCACCCCTACCCCCCTAACTCCTAACCCCTACCCACTTGTCTCCTCACCCCTTCCCCTTGACTCCTCACCTCTACCTCCTTGTCTCCTCACCCCTTCCCCTTGACTCCTCACCCCTACCCCCTTGACTCCTCACCTCTACCCCCTTGACTCCTCACCCCTACCCCCTTGACTCCTCACCCCTTCCCCTTGACTCCTCACCCCTACCCTCTTGACTCCTCACCCCTTCCCCTTGACTCCTCACCTCTACCTCCTTGTCTCCTCACCCCTTCCCCTTGACTCCTCACCCCTACCCCCTTGACTCCTCACCTCTACCCCCTTGACTCCTCACCTCTACCTCCTTGACTCCTCACCCCTTCCCCTTGACTCCTCACCTCTACCTCCTTGTCTCCTCACCCCTTCCCCTTGACTCCTCACCCCTACCCCCTTGACTCCTCACCTCTACCCCCTTGACTCCTCACCTCTACCTCCTTGTCTCCTCACCCCTTCCCCTTGTCTCCTCACCCCTACCCCCCTAACTCCTAACCCCTACCCCCTTGTCTCCTCACCCCTACCCCCCTAACTCCTCACCCCTACCCCCTTGACTCCTCACCTCTACCCCCTTGACTCCTCACCTCTACCTCCTTGACTCCTCACCCCTTCCCCTTGACTCCTCACCTCTACCTCCTTGTCTCCTCACCCCTTCCCCTTGACTCCTCACCCCTACCCCCTTGACTCCTCACCTCTACCCCCTTGACTCCTCACCTCTACCTCCTTGTCTCCTCACCCCTTCCCCTTGTCTCCTCACCCCTATCCCCCTAACTCCTAACCCCTACCCCCTTGTCTCCTCACCCCTACCCCCCTAACTCCTAACCCCTACCCACTTGTCTCCTCACCCCTTCCCCTTGACTCCTCACCTCTACCTCCTTGTCTCCTCACCCCTTCCCCTTGACTCCTCACCCCTACCCCCTTGACTCCTCACCTCTACCCCCTTGACTCCTCACCTCTACCCCCTTGACTCCTCACCCCAACCCCCTTGACTCCTCACCCCTTCCCCTTGACTCCTCACCCCTACCCCCTTGACTCCTCACCCCTTCCCCTTGACTCCTCACCTCTACCTCCTTGTCTCCTCACCCCTTCCCTTGACTCCTCACCCCTACCCCCTTGACTCCTCACCTCTACCCCCTTGACTCCTCACCTCTACCTCCTTGACTCCTCACCTCTACCCCCTTGACTCCTCACCTCTACCTCCTTGTCTCCTCACCCCTTCCCTTGACTCCTCACCCCTACCCCCTTGACTCCTCACCTCTACCCCCTTGACTCCTCACCTCTACCTCCTTGACTCCTCACCTCTACCCCCTTGACTCCTCACCTCTACCTCCTTGTCTCCTCACCCCTTCCCCTTGACTCCTCACCTCTACCTCCTTGTCTCCTCACCCCTTCCCCTTGACTCCTCACCCCTACCCCCTTGACTCCTCACCTCTACCCCCTTGACTCCTCACCTCTACCTCCTTGACTCCTCACCCCTACCCCCTAACCCCCTTGACTCCTCACCTCTACCTCCTTGACTCCTCACCCCTACCCCCTAACCCCCTTGACTCCTCACCCCTGCCCCCTAACCCCCCTTGTACCGATGTACTCGTTCAGGTCAATGAAACCGTCTCCGCTTTTGTTGATGTCGTCTATCGTTTCCTGTGACATGTTTGAATTGGAGAATAAATGTATATGTATGACATTTAGTATGATCATGATTCAGTGACATCATAACTCTCAGTGACATCACTCTCACCTGCACCACGACGTCCTGCATGTGTTCGTAACTTTCAGGATAAAGAAAAGCCGTGAACTGGAGTTTGTCTGCTGATGAATCTCTGTTCCTGTCTGCGACTCTGAAGCCTTCTCTCATCCCTCAGCATCATGTGGGTAAAGTTATATTCTGCTTCTATCTGAGGGTTGTCTATCAGAGGTAACCAGAGAACTGATCAGAGGATCAATTCGAATTGATCTGAGATGTCGCTGGTGTTTGACATGTCTTTAATAAGTTTTTAGTTTACCCATATAACTGCCGTACGTGACGTTCTTAAACCGGTACCAGCCGATCAGACTGTCATTGTTCACGTCGGAATCGTTCCACTGACGCTCGACTTGTTTGCTTGTGTGTTTCTTCTGAGCGTCTCGGATCATAACCTTCAGTTCGTCCTCGGTGATGAATCCATCTTTGTTACTGTCGATGTTGTCCACGATGATGCTGCAGACAGAAAGACACAGGTGTTCATAAAGGTTTGAAACTTTGAATGTATTTGTTCAGATTGTGAACTGATTGGATTTCTTTCTGGTCCACATTATAGTTTTATGAAGGATTGTGTGTTAATATGTGAAGCTGACTGGGTGTAGCTCCTCCTCCTCCCTCACTATATAACATTATGTAACAATATATAATAGTATACAACAGTATATAACAATATATAATAGTATACAACAGTATGACAATATATAACAGTATATAATAAAATAAAAATCTCCATGATCTGGAAAAAGAGTCTCAACAATATGACATCACGCGTCAAACACCAGCGACTGATCGAGCTGAAATAAATCATGTGTTTATGTCAATAAACTACAACGTCTACATTCATTGAAGATCACATTTAAAATGAAATAAGATGCAGAAATGTTCCTTCTTTTCATGAACAGTCGATCAAACAGATTCTGAGTCTGTCACTGAAACAAGTTCAGACTTTTTAAACTAAAAACAAAAATTCAGTCTGAACTTGTTGAACTCGTTGAACCAGTTGAGGCAGGAAATATAAATTAGGAAGGTTCCAACGATGGACACGTTTACAAGAAGACGAAGGTGACGAGAGTGTGTGTGTGTGTGTGTATTTGTGTGTGTGTGTGTGTGTGTGTGTGTGTGTGTTTACTGTTGTACATGCGTAAACATGTAGATTCCCCTCTGGTGAACTTAAGAATGAAACTCATCTTTGTATAAGGACAATTGGCTTATTACAATTTTTTAAATGTAATCAATGTAATTGTTTGAGCCATTAAAAAGATTAGGGGTTATTTATCTTCATTCCCTTTATTAATTATTATTTATTAAATTATTATGAAATGATGAATGACTGTCATCCATAGTAATAATAAACAGATGTTTACAGTGAGCAGATGAAGAGAACAGAGAATAAAACACTCATAACAGATTAGTAATAAAAAGATCAAACATGAAACTTTGAGGAGTCTGAACATAAACACATGATCACATGATGTCTTCACATTTAAAATCTATTCAGTTTGGTTTAAAATATTTCTGATGTCACAAATCAGATCTGAAATAAACAAACTAAAACATGTGATCATCAACTACTGTACAATGTTGTGGTATTTTTACTTAGCTTGAGTTTTTCTACATCAGGAGAAAGTTTTGAACCTTTGACGTCACCACATGTGACACGAAGATTTTTATTGAAAAAATAAAAGTGAAGTTCATAAAATATGAAGATTATTTTTACAGGTTAAAGAAAAAATATGTCATAATTATATATAACTTTGTTGAGAAGTGACATCATTAAAGTTCTTCTTACATTTTAATACAACAATAATAATCTGATAATAATAATCAATAATAATCTAATACAGGAGTTGATCTGACTTAAATCATTTTTTTTACTCTTTACTCTTTATATACTCTTTATACAGTGCCTCTGTCCTCTGGTCTTCTTCACCTTTCTCCGGTCAGTGTCTTTGTCCTCCGGTCTTCTTCACCTGTCTCCAGTCAGTGTCTGTCTCCTCCAGTCTTCTTCACCGTCTCTAATTTCTCCTCTGACTGAGCATCTCTCACTCTGTCCCGCAGGACAGTTTCCGTTCTGAGCCAATCCTGTGCAACCAGAATTAATTCTCCAAATTTGATTGGTCCAGTTTCGTACTCGCTTCTCATTGGTTGATGGTCGCATCGGTGAGAAACGTATCAGTTGCTACCATGTCGTCAAATTGAAAAATAAAAACAAGCAACGACAAAGTTTGTTTGTTTTAAAAAGTCAATTTATTGAGTTTATTTTCTTTGAAAAATATTGTATCTGTTTTTGCATAAATGATTATTCATATAATTTAAATGCAAGTGAAGAATGAAGTCTATTTATCGTGAAGAGTAATATTCAAATTTATTCAGTAATTTACAGGGATGCAGGAACAGAAGAATGAAAATATAATGTTTGTGTCTTGTAGAATAATTAATCAACAGCTCGACAGACCGTGATATGACGGTATGTATATATTATATCACACGTTGCCCACTTCACTGTGATATAATTTTGTGATATCACGGACTGAAGTGAGCTGTTGCTTTCATAAAATGGTTGCTGTGGCAAAATTAAAATAATCGACACAGTTTACAATTTCACTCAAAAGTGCAAGAATATCAAGAGACAACATTTGGCAAAGAGGCAAAAATTGCTTCAAGTTCTCATTTTAGAGATTTAGTTATTATGTTATAATAAATTTATTGAGTTCAGTCTGAATAGCTGAAGTAACAAATAAATATGATGTTTTATTAGAACAACGATCCACACTCCGCCCCCTGCTCCTGTAACCCTACCCCCCACCTCCTGCCCCTCCCTCTCTCCTCCCCCCTCTCACCCCCCCTCCTGCCCCCTCTCTCCTCCTCCCACTGCCCCCCCCCCCCCTCCTCCTCTGATTATCCATGCCCAGCCTCAGTCTTTCTTAAGCCTCAAACCGACGGTGAAGTCAAACTGGGAACAAACTGGGAATAATCATCAGCCAATCAGAATCAGTCGTGTGCTTCTGGATGATGATGGTGAACTCGGTCCAGAGGCTGATGATGGTGGGAAACGTTTCTGTGTTGACTTTGACTCGTCCAAAACAAATCCTGACGCAGACGAGGAAGAAGATTTACAGCAAACCTGCGAGAAACAAGATCGGAGCTACGGTGAGTTTGTGAAACCGACTGAACCAAAGTGGTTCATAAATTAAGGTTTTAGTTCCTGGTTTATATAAATCAGGTCCAGGTTCTTGGGCCTGTGCTACAAAGAGATTCCCACAAACCCACGATATGTTTCCTTTATCTGGTTTGACTCAACCTGTCGTCTTGATCCTGAACCATGACGTCGATATCAACTGTGTCACTAATTCTCCGGTTCCGAGCTTGTTCATGTTGAAGAGATGAGTTCTTAATTACAAGCAACATCGTCAGATCCATAAATTAAGTTGTTAATATGATACAAAAAGAAACGCTGACAACTGCAGGTCAGTTTGGTTCAGGCAACATTTAAAGTGACTTTCTACAAAGTGAAATGTAAATGATGTGATCAAACAACTAAAACAAAGAACCACTCAACATATTTATGAAAATGTAAAGTCAGTTTAATAACCAACGTAAATAAACAGAAGTGATCAAGTTTACTGTTGAGAGTCTTATGTCTGACGATGATCAAACTGATGAAGAGAAGCTGAAGTGACGTCAGACTGTTAATGTGTGATGTCATCACTCACACTGAACAGTTCATTGATCATTGTTTGTAATAATTAATAATTGTTTTGTATCTCCACCAGCAAAGTTTCTTCGTCATGTTGGTTTTTTCTGCTGCGATGTTGATTCCAGCTGCTTGGATCCTTCATCACCTGCCAGAGTACAGACAGAGGTCAAGGGAGGTCATGCCTTCATCTTCATCACCTTCATCATAGTCTTCATCACCTGCCAGAGTACAGACAGAGGTCAAGAGAGGTCACGCCTTCATCTTCATCACCTTCATCATAGTCTTCATCACCTGCCAGAGTACAGACAGAGAGAGAGAGCGAGGGAGATAGAGAGAGAGAGAGGGAGGACGAGAGAGAGAGAGAGAGAGAGAGGGAGGGAGGGAGGGAGGGACAGAGACAGAGACAGAGGGAGACTTCCATGTAAATGTATAGGATAAATGTCTTGTTTCATAATGAATATTGTATGTAATCAATGAACATTATTAGTCGACACAGAACCTCAGATCTGTTCTTTCCAGTTGTTCTTCTTGTGAACATGTGACTCAGAACAAACAGGAAGTGTTTGTTGTTTGAAGAAGAAATAAAATCTGTAGTTTGTGTTTTAACAGGAAGTTTGTGTTTAGTTTTTTTCTGTTGGAATTACAGAGCTAATCACTTCCTGTTTGAGAACATCAGTTCCCACAGAGACAAACTCATTAAAACTGAGAGGAAGATATCATCATCTTTTCTTTCCTTTTATTTCCCACAGTCTGTTAAACTATGAAACCCTTTTAATTCTACCATACTATATTTCTCCCATCGTCTACCACGCACCTGTCTGCCTCATGTGTCCTCACACTTGGTCACACCTGGTCACACCTGGTCACCTGATCTCCTCACACCTGCTTCACTAATCAACCTTCAGCTGTCATTACTTCCTTTGTTCTTTGTCCAGTTTGTTTTCACTCTGTGACCTAAGATCAGCTGATTTGACATTTCCTGTTTTTTGTCTTTCCTGCCTGAA
>NC_061526.1:25027500-25055000 GCF_022379125.1 Scophthalmus maximus
GTCCCCTTCACCTAACCCTAATTTCATAAAAAAAAGAATTCATTTTATTTCAATTAAACTTATCTTACCCAGTGGAATGGGAGATTTTGACGATTGCTGGACTCAGGTCTGGCATGGCGGACGGCACCACCGAGACCGCCTGCAGTTCCGGGACCGAGATTATGGGGGCGGGTGGATGGAGCGTGCACCATCCGTTTCCTTCGGGAGACGGGATCAGATCCTTTCACCTGACCTCCCCTAACCCTCTTATGGAAATCAAATAAACCTAAGAATTTATCATTTAAAGACAGATCACGTCACCAACAAGTAAACATGGAATTAGTAAAAACACAATATTGGATCAAAAAACAATCGAACAATGACAAAACCATCTTATGGCAATCAAATAAACTAAGGAATTTATCAATTAAAGACGGATCACGTCACCAACAAGTAATCAAAGAAATAATAATAAATCCAATTATTGGAACACAAAAAAACCAACCTAAAAATCAAAAAAAAAAACACTTATGGGAATCAAATAATAAAAAGGAATATTACAATTTTAAAAACGATGACGACACCGAAAAATTAAACAAAGCCAATACTGAACCACAACAAAATACTACAAAATAAGGGGACACATGGTACTGCATGCAAGTAATATGACGAAGTAGAGAGTTGCAGCGGACGGGCGTCGGCCAGTGCACTGCCTTTGATTCCCCGCCTACACCAGAATCAGAACCGATTCACCACTCTGTCAGAACCGATGGATATGGGGTGGAAGCAAACCGGAACATCGCAGATGAACTGGGGGGTCTCATCGTGATAATTTTCCACACCTAACAAATTCATTTCATTTCTAGTATACTTACCTTACCCGTTGATTATGCTTACCTTACCCACTGACATGGGACATTTTCATGATGGCTGGACTCTGGTCCGACGTGGCGGACGCCGCCGTCGGGACCGCCAGCCGTTCGGTCCTTCGGGAGACATGTTCAGATTCCTAACCCTAACCCACATCTGATTTGGTGAATGTGTTTTTATATTTTATGATGATATGATATTAAAATAGACACAAAACATATTTATTAAATATTAAAAAGGTTGATGAGGGTTAGTTGAAAACAGCTCAGACGCAAACATGTTTACAAGTTAATCTCGTAAAAAACTCACAGGATGAATGTGGAAAACAGTCATTCAGGCAGGAAAGACAAAAAACAGGAAATGTCAAATCAGCTGATCTTAGGTCACAGAGTGAAAACAAACTGGACAAAGAACAAAGGAAGTAATGACAGCTGAAGGTTGATTAGTGAAGCAGGTGTGAGGAGATCAGGTGACCAGGTGTGACCAGGTGTGACCAAGTGTGAGGACACATGAGGCAGACAGGTGCGTGGTAGACGATGGGAGAAATATAGTATGGTAGAATTAAAAGGGTTTCATAGTTTAACAGACTGTGGGAAATAAAAGGAAAGAAAAGATGATGATATCTTCCTCTCAGTTTTAATGAGTTTGTCTCTGTGGGAACTGATGTTCTCAAACAGGAAGTGATTAGCTCTGTAATTCCAACAGAAAAAAACTAAACACAAACTTCCTGTTAAAACACAAACTACAGATTTTATTTCTTCTTCAAACAACAAACACTTCCTGTTTGTTCTGAGTCACATGTTCACAAGAAGAACAACTGGAAAGAACAGATCTGAGGTTCTGTGTCGACTAATAATGTTCATTGATTACATACAATATTCATTATGAAACAAGACATTTATCCTATACATTTACATGGAAGTCTCCCTCTGTCTCTGTCTCTGTCCCTCCCTCCCTCCCTCCCTCTCTCTCTCTCTCTCTCTCTCGTCCTCCCTCTCTCTCTCTCTATCTCCCTCGCTCTCTCTCTCTGTCTGTACTCTGGCAGGTGATGAAGACTATGATGAAGGTGATGAAGATGAAGGCGTGACCTCTCTTGACCTCTGTCTGTACTCTGGCAGGTGATGAAGACTATGATGAAGGTGATGAAGATGAAGGCATGACCTCCCTTGACCTCTGTCTGTACTCTGGCAGGTGATGAAGGATCCAAGCAGCTGGAATCAACATCGCAGCAGAAAAAACCAACATGACGAAGAAACTTTGCTGGTGGAGATACAAAACAATTATTAATTATTACAAACAATGATCAATGAACTGTTCAGTGTGAGTGATGACATCACACATTAACAGTCTGACGTCACTTCAGCTTCTCTTCATCAGTTTGATCATCGTCAGACATAAGACTCTCAACAGTAAACTTGATCACTTCTGTTTATTTACGTTGGTTATTAAACTGACTTTACATTTTCATAAATATGTTGAGTGGTTCTTTGTTTAGTTGTTTGATCACATCATTTACATTTCACTTTGTAGAAAGTCACTTTAAATGTTGCCTGAACCAAACTGACCTGCAGTTGTCAGCGTTTCTTTTTGTATCATATTAACAACTTAATTTATGGATCTGACGATGTTGCTTGTAATTAAGAACTCATCTCTTCAACATGAACAAGCTCGGAACCGGAGAATTAGTGACACAGTTGATATCGACGTCATGGTTCAGGATCAAGACGACAGGTTGAGTCAAACCAGATAAAGGAAACATATCGTGGGTTTGTGGGAATCTCTTTGTAGCACAGGCCCAAGAACCTGGACCTGATTTATATAAACCAGGAACTAAAACCTTAATTTATGAACCACTTTGGTTCAGTCGGTTTCACAAACTCACCGTAGCTCCGATCTTGTTTCTCGCAGGTTTGCTGTAAATCTTCTTCCTCGTCTGCGTCAGGATTTGTTTTGGGACGAGTCAAAGTCAACACAGAAACGTTTCCCACCATCATCAGCCTCTGGACCGAGTTCACCATCATCATCCAGAAGCACACGACTGATTCTGATTGGCTGATGATTATTCCCAGTTTGTTCCCAGTTTGACTTCACCGTCGGTTTGAGGCTTAAGAAAGACTGAGGCTGGGCATGGATAATCAGAGGAGGAGGGGGGGGGGGGGGCAGTGGGAGGAGGAGAGAGGGGCAGGAGGGGGGGTGAGAGGGGGGAGGAGAGAGGGAGGGGCAGGAGGTGGGGGGTAGGGTTACAGGAGCAGGGGGCGGAGTGTGGATCGTTGTTCTAATAAAACATCATATTTATTTGTTACTTCAGCTATTCAGACTGAACTCAATAAATTTATTATAACATAATAACTAAATCTCTAAAATGAGAACTTGAAGCAATTTTTGCCTCTTTGCCAAATGTTGTCTCTTGATATTCTTGCACTTTTGAGTGAAATTGTAAACTGTGTCGATTATTTAATTTTGCCACAGCAACCATTTTATGAAAGCAACAGCTCACTTCAGTCCGTGATATCACAAAATTATATCACAGTGAAGTGGGCAACGTGTGATATAATATATACATACCGTCATATCACGGTCTGTCGAGCTGTTGATTAATTATTCTACAAGACACAAACATTATATTTTCATTCTTCTGTTCCTGCATCCCTGTAAATTACTGAATAAATTTGAATATTACTCTTCACGATAAATAGACTTCATTCTTCACTTGCATTTAAATTATATGAATAATCATTTATGCAAAAACAGATACAATATTTTTCAAAGAAAATAAACTCAATAAATTGACTTTTTAAAACAAACAAACTTTGTCGTTGCTTGTTTTTATTTTTCAATTTGACGACATGGTAGCAACTGATACGTTTCTCACCGATGCGACCATCAACCAATGAGAAGCGAGTACGAAACTGGACCAATCAAATTTGGAGAATTAATTCTGGTTGCACAGGATTGGCTCAGAACGGAAACTGTCCTGCGGGACAGAGTGAGAGATGCTCAGTCAGAGGAGAAATTAGAGACGGTGAAGAAGACTGGAGGAGACAGACACTGACTGGAGACAGGTGAAGAAGACCGGAGGACAAAGACACTGACCGGAGAAAGGTGAAGAAGACCAGAGGACAGAGGCACTGTATAAAGAGTATATAAAGAGTAAAGAGTAAAAAAAATGATTTAAGTCAGATCAACTCCTGTATTAGATTATTATTGATTATTATTATCAGATTATTATTGTTGTATTAAAATGTAAGAAGAACTTTAATGATGTCACTTCTCAACAAAGTTATATATAATTATGACATATTTTTTCTTTAACCTGTAAAAATAATCTTCATATTTTATGAACTTCACTTTTATTTTTTCAATAAAAATCTTCGTGTCACATGTGGTGACGTCAAAGGTTCAAAACTTTCTCCTGATGTAGAAAAACTCAAGCTAAGTAAAAATACCACAACATTGTACAGTAGTTGATGATCACATGTTTTAGTTTGTTTATTTCAGATCTGATTTGTGACATCAGAAATATTTTAAACCAAACTGAATAGATTTTAAATGTGAAGACATCATGTGATCATGTGTTTATGTTCAGACTCCTCAAAGTTTCATGTTTGATCTTTTTATTACTAATCTGTTATGAGTGTTTTATTCTCTGTTCTCTTCATCTGCTCACTGTAAACATCTGTTTATTATTACTATGGATGACAGTCATTCATCATTTCATAATAATTTAATAAATAATAATTAATAAAGGGAATGAAGATAAATAACCCCTAATCTTTTTAATGGCTCAAACAATTACATTGATTACATTTAAAAAATTGTAATAAGCCAATTGTCCTTATACAAAGATGAGTTTCATTCTTAAGTTCACCAGAGGGGAATCTACATGTTTACGCATGTACAACAGTAAACACACACACACACACACACACACACACACACAAATACACACACACACACACACTCTCGTCACCTTCGTCTTCTTGTAAACGTGTCCATCGTTGGAACCTTCCTAATTTATATTTCCTGCCTCAACTGGTTCAACGAGTTCAACAAGTTCAGACTGAATTTTTGTTTTTAGTTTAAAAAGTCTGAACTTGTTTCAGTGACAGACTCAGAATCTGTTTGATCGACTGTTCATGAAAAGAAGGAACATTTCTGCATCTTATTTCATTTTTAAATGTGATCTTCAATGAATGTAGACGTTGTAGTTTATTGACATAAACACATGATTTATTTCAGCTCGATCAGTCGCTGGTGTTTGACGCGTGATGTCATATTGTTGAGACTCTTTTTCCAGATCATGGAGATTTTTATTTTATTATATACTGTTATATATTGTCATACTGTTGTATACTATTATATATTGTTATATACTGTTGTATACTATTATATATTGTTACATAATGTTATATAGTGAGGGAGGAGGAGGAGCTACACCCAGTCAGCTTCACATATTAACACACAATCCTTCATAAAACTATAATGTGGACCAGAAAGAAATCCAATCAGTTCACAATCTGAACAAATACATTCAAAGTTTCAAACCTTTATGAACACCTGTGTCTTTCTGTCTGCAGCATCATCGTGGACAACATCGACAGTAACAAAGATGGATTCATCACCGAGGACGAACTGAAGGTTATGATCCGAGACGCTCAGAAGAAACACACAAGCAAACAAGTCGAGCGTCAGTGGAACGATTCCGACGTGAACAATGACAGTCTGATCGGCTGGTACCGGTTTAAGAACGTCACGTACGGCAGTTATATGGGTAAACTAAAAACTTATTAAAGACATGTCAAACACCAGCGACATCTCAGATCAATTCGAATTGATCCTCTGATCAGTTCTCTGGTTACCTCTGATAGACAACCCTCAGATAGAAGCAGAATATAACTTTACCCACATGATGCTGAGGGATGAGAGAAGGCTTCAGAGTCGCAGACAGGAACAGAGATTCATCAGCAGACAAACTCCAGTTCACGGCTTTTCTTTATCCTGAAAGTTACGAACACATGCAGGACGTCGTGGTGCAGGTGAGAGTGATGTCACTGAGAGTTATGATGTCACTGAATCATGATCATACTAAATGTCATACATATACATTTATTCTCCAATTCAAACATGTCACAGGAAACGATAGACGACATCAACAAAAGCGGAGACGGTTTCATTGACCTGAACGAGTACATCGGTACAAGGGGGGTTAGGGGGCAGGGGTGAGGAGTCAAGGGGGTTAGGGGGTAGGGGTGAGGAGTCAAGGAGGTAGAGGTGAGGAGTCAAGGGGGTTAGGGGGTAGGGGTGAGGAGTCAAGGAGGTAGAGGTGAGGAGTCAAGGGGGTAGAGGTGAGGAGTCAAGGGGGTAGGGTGAGGAGTCAAGGGGAAGGGGTGAGGAGACAAGGAGGTAGAGGTGAGGAGTCAAGGGGAAGGGGTGAGGAGACAAGGAGGTAGAGGTTGAGGAGTCAAGGGGGTAGAGGTGAGGAGTCAAGGAGGTAGAGGTGAGGAGTCAAGGGGGTAGAGGTGAGGAGTCAAGGGGGTAGGGGTGAGGAGTCAAGGGGAAGGGGTGAGGAGACAAGGAGGTAGAGGTGAGGAGTCAAGGGGGTAGAGGTGAGGAGTCAAGGAGGTAGAGGTGAGGAGTCAAGGGGGTAGAGGTGAGGAGTCAAGGGGGTAGGGGTGAGGAGTCAAGGGGAAGGGGTGAGGAGACAAGGAGGTAGAGGTGAGGAGTCAAGGGGAAGGGGTGAGGAGTCAAGGGGGTAGGGGTGAGGAGTCAAGGGGAAGGGGTGAGGAGTCAAGGGGGTTGGGGTGAGGAGTCAAGGGGGTAGAGGTGAGGAGTCAAGGGGGTAGAGGTGAGGAGTCAAGGGGGTAGGGGTGAGGAGTCAAGGGGAAGGGGTGAGGAGACAAGGAGGTAGAGGTGAGGAGTCAAGGGGAAGGGGTGAGGAGACAAGTGGGTAGGGGTTAGGAGTTAGGGGGGTAGGGGTGAGGAGACAAGGGGGTAGGGGTTAGGAGTTAGGGGGATAGGGGTGAGGAGACAAGGGGAAGGGGTGAGGAGACAAGGAGGTAGAGGTGAGGAGTCAAGGGGGTAGAGGTGAGGAGTCAAGGGGGTAGGGGTGAGGAGTCAAGGGGAAGGGGTGAGGAGACAAGGAGGTAGAGGTGAGGAGTCAAGGGGAAGGGGTGAGGAGTCAAGGAGGTAGAGGTGAGGAGTCAAGGGGGTAGAGGTGAGGAGTCAAGGGGGTAGGGGTGAGGAGTTAGGGGGGTAGGGGTGAGGAGACAAGGGGGTAGGGGTTAGGAGTTAGGGGGGTAGGGGTGAGGAGACAAGGGGAAGGGGTGAGGAGACAAGGAGGTAGAGGTGAGGAGTCAAGGGGGTAGAGGTGAGGAGTCAAGGGGGTAGGGGTGAGGAGTCAAGGGGAAGGGGTGAGGAGACAAGGAGGTAGAGGTGAGGAGTCAAGGGGAAGGGGTGAGGAGTCAAGGAGGTAGAGGTGAGGAGTCAAGGGGGTAGAGGTGAGGAGTCAAGGGGGTAGGGGTGAGGAGTCAAGGGGAAGGGGTGAGGAGACAAGGAGGTAGAGGTGAGGAGTCAAGGGGAAGGGGTGAGGAGTCAAGAGGGTAGGGGTGAGGAGTCAAGGGGAAGGGGTGAGGAGTCAAGGGGGTAGGGGTGAGGAGTCAAGGGGGTAGAGGTGAGGAGTCAAGGGGGTAGGGGTGAGGAGTCAAGGGGAAGGGGTGAGGAGACAAGGAGGTAGAGGTGAGGAGTCAAGGGGAAGGGGTGAGGAGACAAGTGGGTAGGGGTTAGGAGTTAGGGGGGTAGGGGTGAGGAGACAAGGGGGTAGGGGTTAGGAGTTAGGGGGGTAGGGGTGAGGAGACAAGGGGAAGGGGTGAGGAGACAAGGAGGTAGAGGTGAGGAGTCAAGGGGGTAGAGGTGAGGAGTCAAGGGGGTAGGGGTGAGGAGTCAAGGGGAAGGGGTGAGGAGACAAGGAGGTAGAGGTGAGGAGTCAAGGGGAAGGGGTGAGGAGTCAAGGAGGTAGAGGTGAGGAGTCAAGGGGGTAGAGGTGAGGAGTCAAGGGGGTAGGGGTGAGGAGTCAAGGGGAAGGGGTGAGGAGACAAGGAGGTAGAGGTGAGGAGTCAAGGGGAAGGGGTGAGGAGTCAAGGGGGTAGGGGTGAGGAGTCAAGGGGAAGGGGTGAGGAGTCAAGGGGGTAGGGGTGAGGAGTCAAGGGGTAGAGGTGAGGAGTCAAGGGGGTAGGGGTGAGGAGTCAAGGGGAAGGGGTGAGGAGACAAGGAGGTAGAGGTGAGGAGTCAAGGGGGTAGAGGTGAGGAGTCAAGAGGTAGAGGTGAGGAGTCAAGGGGGTAGAGGTGAGGAGTCAAGGGGGTAGGGGTGAGGAGTCAAGGGGAAGGGGTGAGGAGACAAGGGGGTAGGGGTTAGGAGTTAGGGGGGTAGGGGTGAGGAGTCAAGGGGAAGGGGTGAGGAGACAAGGAGGTAGAGGTGAGGAGTCAAGGGGGTAGAGGTGAAGAGTCAAGGAGGTAGAGGTGAGGAGTCAAGGGGGTAGAGGTGAGGAGTCAAGGGGGTAGGGGTGAGGAGTCAAGGGGAAGGGGTGAGGAGACAAGGAGGTAGAGGTGAGGAGTCAAGGGGAAGGGGTGAGGAGACAAGGGGTAGGGGTTAGGAGTTAGGGGGGTAGGGGTGAGGAGACAAGGGGGTAGGGGTGAGGAGTCAAGGGGAAGGGGTGAGGAGTCAAGGGGGTAGGGGTGAGGAGTCAAGGGGGTAGAGGTGAGG
This sequence comes from Scophthalmus maximus, assembly GCF_022379125.1. Lineage (NCBI taxonomy): Eukaryota > Metazoa > Chordata > Actinopteri > Pleuronectiformes > Scophthalmidae > Scophthalmus > Scophthalmus maximus. The sequence goes on from NC_061526.1 coordinate 25,036,109, forward strand.
AGTCAAGGGGTAGGGGTGAGGAGTCAAGGGGAAGGGGTGAGGAGACAAGGAGGTAGAGGTGAGGAGTCAAGGGGGTAGAGGTGAGGAGTCAAGGAGGTAGAGGTGAGGAGTCAAGGGGGTAGAGGTGAGGAGTCAAGGAGGTAGAGGTGAGGAGTCAAGGGGGTAGAGGTGAGGAGTCAAGGGAAGGGGTGAGGAGACAAGGAGGTAGAGGTGAGGAGTCAAGGGGAAGGGGTGAGGAGACAAGGGGGTAGGGGTTAGGAGTTAGGGGGGTAGGGTTGAGGAGACAAGGGGGTAGGGGTGAGGAGTCAAGGGGAAGGGGTGAGGAGTCAAGGGGGTAGGGGTGAGGAGTCAAGGGGGTAGAGGTGAGGAGTCAAGGGGGTAGGGGTGAGGAGTCAAGGGGAAGGGGTGAGGAGACAAGGAGGTATAGGTGAGGAGTCAAGGGGGTAGAGGTGAGGAGTCAAGGAGGTAGAGGTGAGGAGTCAAGGGGGTAGAGGTGAGGAGTCAAGGAGGTAGAGGTGAGGAGTCAAGGGGGTAGAGGTGAGGAGTCAAGGGGAAGGGGTGAGGAGACAAGGAGGTAGAGGTGAGGAGTCAAGGGGAAGGGGTGAGGAGACAAGGGGGTAGGGGTTAGGAGTTAGGGGGGTAGGGGTGAGGAGTCAAGGGGAAGGGGTGAGGAGACAAGGAGGTAGAGGTGCGGAGTCAAGGGGGTAGAGGTGAGGAGTTAGGGGGTAGGGGTGAGGAGACAAGGGGGTAGGGGTGAGGAGTTAGGGGGGTAGGGGTGAGGAGACAAGGGGGTAGGGGTGAGGAGTTAGGGGGTGGGGCTGAGGAGTCAAGGGGGTAGGGGTGAGGAGTTAGGGGGTGGGGCTGAGGAGTCAAGGGGGTAGGGGTGAGGAGTTGGTGGGTTAGGGTTAGGGATTTGGAAGTAGGGGTAGAGTTAGGGTTAGGGTTAGGGGTTTGGGTTAGATGTGTTTAGGGTTAAAGATTTCAAGAGCTCACAGTGTGAATCAGATTCTCCTCAAATCTGATTACTAATCCATCTGCAGGTGATATGCCCATCGGCAGAGGACAATGTAAAAGATCCAGATTGGGTGGAGACAGAACGTCAGCAGTTCTCAGAGCTCAGAGACAAAGACAAAGACGGGAAGATGGACAGACAGGAAACTATGGAGTGGATTCTTCCATCTGATTCCATACACGCTGAATTTGGTGCCAAACACCTGCTGAGCGAGTTTGACACCAACTAAGTAACATAATTATCATTTATCAGTTGGAATTAACTCCCATGTTCACTTGTTAAACACCACTTGTTTTTTTTTTGTGTATGTCCAGGATGGAAACTGAAGCGATACTTCATGAGTTTGATCTTTTATTGTGTTTACTTTGTGTTTTCAGTGGTTCATGAATCTGAACATTTATTCTTTATTTTTCTGCTGATCAGTTTGATGATTTTTTTTTATAATGACATCAAACTCACTAATCTTTTACGAAGAGACTCATGGATTTGATTTAATATATTAAAGTCAAAGTTGCAGGAGACAAGATAAATTTTATTTCACTGTAAAACTGATTCAAACCAGTTTGTTGAAAAGTTTCAGGTGTTCCTGCCCTTTAAGACAACATTTTTTTAAATATGACATTATAATTTTACATGTGTAAATGCCCTGAAAGAAAAACAGAACAAAAACCATTGGAATATTTTTTTATTAAACTTTGTTTTGCATTCATCTAAAAACTTGTTCTACATTAAAATAAACATCAGCTGCTGTTTTTGTATTTAACAAAGTCGGACTTGTGTGAAGAATTTTTCCTCCTGTCAGTTTGATTTTGTTCTAAATTTTAATTAACTGTGGAAACTGAAGAAACTTCTGTCTTTGAAGAGACTTCAGATGATTCGTCCATTTTCTTTCCAAACACTGTTTCCATGATGCAGGAGTTAAACTGAGGAGCAGAGAAACGACAACAAGGATTTGAGCTCATCCTTTGTTCAACCAACTACACAGACACACAACAAAACACAACCAGTAACACACACAACGTTACACACATTCAAACACAAAATTACATGTTACTTGTCCAAAGACACGACACATCTCAGTTTCAATATCGCATGATGTTCAGGACATTAATCAGGAACAAAGGACAGAGGTCTGATAAAGAAAGATCAGATTCTTCTTTTTCACTTTTTACTGACGAATCTTCAGTAAGAAACAGAAATTACAAAAAAAATTAAACTGAACTTTAATGAATCACAAAGACACACTACTGCTTTTTAAATGTGGAGCAGAAACACGAGGATAAAATAATATGATGTCCATCTGTCTGTCCACCTGTCTGTCTTCTGACTGTCTTATGTCCACCGTCCTGTGTCCTGTCCACCTGTCTGTCCACTTGTCTGTCTTCTTTACATCTGTCTGTCTTCTGTCCACCTTCCTGTCTCCTGTCCACCTGTCTGTCTTTTTAACATCTGTCTGTCCTCTGCTAGCGTCAGCCTTTACCGTGGAGCTCTCACCTGTTTGTTCATGAAGGCGTAGATTAATGGGTTGTAGACACAAGAGCTCTTGGAGAAAAACGCTGGGATGGTGACGAAGCGATAATCTTTGCTTTTATCTGAAGAGTAGGCGAAGTAAAGAGCAGCGAGAGCGTAGGGACCGTAACAGGAGAGGAAGGAACACACCATCATGATGATCATCCTGGATACTTCCTTCTCTGCCTTCTGGGTGGAGACAGACTCCGTCTGCTGGGCGGCGACCTGAGCTCAATAAAACACCAGACACAAGAGCGGGAGGTTCACTCACTTGTTTTTGACCAATGTTCTGTTCATGGGTCTATTTAGAGACTATTATGATTTTATACTCAATATCATAATACGATTAAATGATTTTTTTATCTTGTAAATATTTCAATAGCAGGGTTAGGGTAACCACAGGGTGAAGCTCACTGTGAGCCGAGTGGGTTAGATGGTATATCATGATATATTTACATATCTATTTATATAGATCTTTTCTAGTCCTATCGACACAAAGCTCTTTACAGAACAAGTCACATTCACACATTCATGCAGAGCTTCTATATACAGCTGGTCTTCAGTACTGCACAGCCCTCAGGTACAGGTTACAGTTAAGTGTCTTGGCCAAGGACGCTTCAGCACTTGGACTGGAGGAAGCAGGGATCGAACTATCAACCTTCTGGTTAGCGGACAACAGGCTCTAAGCCACGGCCGTAAGACTACACCCCAGTGGACATCATGAACAGTTAGAACTCTTTCACACCTTGTGTGGTCCAGAAGGTTAGACAGAATACCAGGTGTGAGATGTTCCTCACACCTACAGATTAGAAGAGGTGGGTCTGGGTCCACATCAAATCATGGTTCGGTTCGTTGCTGTGTGAAAACCCTTTTTGTGTATTTCAGACTGTCGGAGCAATTACAGGAAGTTGTGACGCATAAAATAATAGAAGAAGAAAAAGAAGCGGAAGAGAAAGAAAAATGAGCCTTGGTAACACATGGGGGAGGACACGAAATCTTTCATTACAGTCTTCACCTCCGCCGATACAACGTTTGAATGACAAGAGCGAAGTAGTGTCGAGTTCTGCGCCGGACGTCAGTGATTCTGGTAATAAAACACGATGAAAACTGACTGGATCAAATATAAACTAAGAAACAAAGACAGGAACCTTGATTGATTGATTTTTAAACTCACAGCTCTAAGGGAGCTCAGTAATTGGGAGTAGGAGAAGACAATGATGGAGAGCGGAACGATGAAGCAGGTCACCATCAGGAAGATTACGTAGCTGCTGCAGTGAAAGTCCTCGTTGTGCGTGTACCAGTCAGGACCACAGGAGCAGCCCAGACCCTCAGGGATGTACCTGAACACATGACACGTTCAGGTGGATAGTGTTCAATACATCACAATGTGAGGACCTCTCTCTCAGGTGTTACCTGCTCCACCCGAAGAAAGGTGGGACGGAACAGCTGATCCCCATGAACCAGGTGAAGGTGACAGCAGCCACAGCATGATTACTGCCAAACCTAAAGGATCCGAATGGTTTACAGATGACCAGGTATCGTTCAAAAGACAGGACGGCCAACGACCAGGAAGTCACCAGACCTGAAGAGTAGACAGAAACATCACAGTTTGCCTGCTGCAAACATAACATAAAGCAACATAAAACTTTCAACTGACTGAATTTACCTGCTATTGACCCCATGGCAGCCTCCAGTGCACACATGGTGGAACCCAGGAAGTAGTAACCCCACATGGACGAGACAAACACCTGGCTGACCGAGAAGACAACGAAGATGAATCCTGCGAAGGAGATGTTGACGAGGATGTAGTTGAGAGGGACTCGCAGCTTCTTGTACTTGAGCGTCACGAACAGAACGATAAAGTTTAAAGGAGTTCCAACAAACAGGACAAAGCCCATAAAGAGGGTTTGCAGGTGAAAGGCCCATTGAGGGGCCAGGTAATACTGGGGCCCATCGAAGGGGCTCACGTTAGAAATGTTCTCATACAGGTGGAAGTGTTTCCCCATTGTGAACCTCAGCTTTCTACCACCTGGAAGATTTCAGCATGTTTATATACCCTCATAAACTACTTACACCAAAGATTTGGCTGCAAGGATTTTTCCAAAGTTTTAGGATTAAGATCGTCACATTTCACGTCTGTCCGAACTCAGAGGAGGTTAATCTGCTTACAGGCAGAACAGTCACTGTCAAAACACACAGAGATCAGCCAGAGTTTATATAAAAAACACATGGTAAAACTAGTAAACTATATAAACTAGGTGTTTTAATATAACTCACAGTTTCTATTAAAACACATAGTTTATATAATAATACAGAGTTTATATAGAATCTCGTAGTTGTTCTTGTTCTTGGCAATTATATGTCTTTATTGTTGTAATGTCTTTTAGCTGTCTAATGTATTTATGTTTTTATGCCTCAGATAACTGACACTTATAAATGTGGTAATATATTGTTGTCTGAACCCTCAATATAATGACAATAAAGCTACTTTGAAACTTTGAAACATAGAGTTTATATGAAAATAGAGTTTGTATTAAAACACACAAATCCCATTTAATCTAACGTTTAATTAATCTGCTGTTTAACAGTTATTATGGATCGTTACCTGTCTAGAGAGTCAGGTTTAGGGTTCTTGATTCTCAGCCAACCTGTGTGTCGTTAAGGTCACCTGTGTGTGGTTAAGGTCACCTGTGGGTCGTTAGGGTCACCTGTGTGTCGTTAAGGTCACCTGTGTGTCGTTAAGGTCACCTGTGGGTCGTTAAATAAATAAATTAATAAATAAATACATTTTATTGATAGTGCCCTTTTCATAAAAAGATCTCAAAGGGTCAAGGTCACCTGTGGGTCGTCACGTTCACCTGTGTGTCGTTAGGGTCACATGAAGTTCAAAGATTGGTCATAGGGCATTGATCTGGGGTCAGCTCCTTTGACAGAAGTGTAGGTTTGTTAATTAGGAGGGTATCTCCAGATGATTGATCAGAAAATGATTATTCATCATATGATGTCATATGACGATTATAAACCACTAAGATCCAAAAACCAGGAAGGGTTAGGGTTAGACATCACAATCAAGTCAAGTCAGACGATGATGTCATATTGTGCAGATATATATTCTCAGCTCATTTAGATTTACCATCCTTCATCATATACATAACTTGGTGACGTCATTATGGGATGACATCATTAGAATATAAAGCGTTGTTATCGTAAATGCAGCGTCGCCTCTCTGATGCTTTTCATTATTTACTTTGCATCAAAAATTCATTTTCTATAATTAAGAAATTGAAGAAAGGAAAAGTGAAGATTTATTTTTATGAATCAGATTTTCTCTAAAAGGAAAGTTTTGAAATGAGTTCTGTTGAAATGTTGTTTTTTAATGAGCTGCATAAGAGTTAGGGTTATGGAACAGACGTGTTCACACTGATTGATCCAGATTCATATCACTGCAGAGTTAAATGGTCATTATTTAACTGTTATGAATGAAACTTTATTTACACAGATTCAAAACTTGAACTAATCATTTTCTCATTGTTTTTTAGGGTTAGGGAATCTGCAGTGTCTCTGTGACTTCACATTTAATCCGGATGTTTCAGAATTACCTGAGCAGCTCGTCTTCGTCCGTCTTCTATAATCCTCCATCGTCTTCGTCCATCTTCTATAATCCTCCAAACATCAACACAAACTCAGATTAGACTCCTGAACTCTCCACATCTCCGACTAATCTGGTCTGAAACTAGCAAAGGTTAATCTGAGGAGGTGGATGAAGACAGAAATCTCTTTTTAGAAAGCATCGTATGCTCTTTCACTCCTTCACTCCTCTGCTCCTTCACTTCTCTGCTCCTTCACATCTCTGATCCTTCACTCCTTCACTTCTCTGCTCCTTCATTCGGGTTAGATGATGGATGATGGATGGACAGATGGACTCCCCACAGGATATAATAATAAGAAATTTTATATGACCTGTAATTTTATAGATCATTGAGTCGTCTCAATCAGTTTTAGGACTCGACTGATGAAATGAGGCAGAGTTTCACAAAAGGGGTGGAAAGTATTTTAAAAGACATAAAATAAATGTTATTGATGTGACATGGTATCAGCTCTGTGACCTCACAGTAAAGTTCTGACGTCACATTTTCACCCAGAGATTTCCTCTGGAGACTGGTCGGTGAATGTGGTATATATTATATATAATAGGTATATAATGGTTTGTCATTAATATAAATATGAACTTATCTGTTATTTGATGTAAAATTATCACTTAAGTTTTGTATCAACATCCTCATGCTGACATAAAAAATAAACTGTGAAGAGTAAAAATACAGATTGATCGTTTTCATTCGGGTTTGAGTTCAGACATATCTTTTCTTCAGTAAACCACAGAGCGCAGAGAACTGACAAAGATCTATAGTCAGAAAAACTTAAACCTTCTTTTAAATTGAGTCTTAAAGAAAAGTGTCCTGTGGCCATAACCCGGTTAAATTAACATATTTTTAGGGGAGTTCTGAATTCAACTCTTCCATCATGACAGAGCGGAACTAATGTCCCTGTCTGTGTTTCCAGTCGGGATAGAATCACTGTTGCACGCGGGAACCCTGTGCGAGATGGCGGTCGATGCTCAGGCCGTGTAGGACTCTGTCGGATCCGCCGTGTTGGTTACATTTCTGCCTTATATCATCTTTGCCTCTGACCCAAGTTATGGAGGGGGGCAAACCGAACCTGACCCTCGTCTACCAGGCGGTCCAAGCCCTGTACCACGACCCGGACCCGGCCGGGAAGGAGCGAGCCTCGGTGTGGCTCGGAGAGCTCCAGAGATCGGTGAGAAAATGGGAGAGCCCGTGGGACCGGAGGGTGGAAGACGGAGGGTTCCGAGGTGGTCCGGGGGTTTTAGTGAGGTCCAACCGGGCCGGAGTTTTCATGTTTACCTGCTTTTAATACACCTGGAGAAGTGAAGTGCGCAGTCTCAGAGGAGGCGCAGGTTCCCGTTAGCATCACAGCTAAGCTAAGCTAGCTAAATGAATGGATTCAAACACAAGCCTTTAGCTTCGTGTTAGCGCGATTAGCTGCTGTCGGGTATTAAGTTCACTTCGAACTCTGTGGTTTCAGCTACAGCGCGTTTCTGTGCGACCGATCATTGTCTGTGAATCAGACTGTCTAGTTTCACAGGCCCGTTCTGCAGCATTCTGCTCTGTTAGCATGTTAGCATGACTGGTAGCACTGTTACGGCAAAGTTTAGTCTCTGACGTCATGCAACTGGTTACGTCATGTGACGTATGAGACCACTGTTTTCCTCAGGATGTAGAATCATGATCATCTTTCTTCACTCGGGACTGTGTGATGTAACCAGGTAGTTGGCCTCAGTGGGGTGTGGTCCGTGTTCCTGTCTGTTCCTGTCTGTCACCGTGTGTTCCTGTCTCTTATCATATGTTCCTTTCTGTCACCGTCTGTTACCATATATTCACTGTCTGTTAAAGTCTGTAACAGTCTGTTAAAGTCTGTAACAGACTGTTTCACTGACTCTTACCGTCTGTTAAATTCTGTTAAAGTCTGTGCACTGTCTGTTACAGTCTGTTACCGCCTGTTCCTGTCTGTTACCATATGTTTACTGTCTGTTTAAGTCTGTTGCTCTCTGTTCCTGACTGTTAGTGATTCCTACCGTCTGTTATCATGTGTTTACTGTGTTAAATTAATTTGCTGTCTGTTCCTGACTGTTACAGTCTGTTACTGTGTTACATCTGTTACCATATGTTCACTGTTTGTTTCAGTCTGTTACTCTCTGTTGCTGTCTGTTACTCTCTGTTACTGACTCTTACCGTCTGTTAACATATCTGTTACAGTCTGTTCCTGTCTGTTACAGTCTGTTACAGTCAGTCGCTGTCTGTTACTGACTCTTACCATCTGTTAACATATGTTTACTGTCTGTTATAGTCTGTTACTGTCTGTTACAGTCAGTCGCTGTCTGTCGTTGTCTGTTGCTGTCTGTTTCTGTCTGTTCCTCTCTGTTCCTCTCTGTTCACTGACTGTTACTGTGAGTTTATCATGTCTTTGATTTAAGTTAATGTAAGATTCATTAAATGAATCAGCCCCCACATAGCCCGGCCCCCTCTACTGCACAGTGTTTTCATTGATCAGCCACACACACACATGCACACGCACACACACACACACACAGTGTAACATATTGATCAGTGATCAGCTGTATCATGAGGCTCAGCTCACTGGTTGATATGAGAAGAAACAGTGACGCCTGCAGGTCAGTTTACTTCTAGTCACATGATCCATATGATCACATGACCAGAAGTCGGTCTGACGATAAAGTGTCAATAATCAGATCACATTGATCACTGATGATGATGATGATGTTTGATTTGATCATGTTTTGTTCCATAACTTTAAATAGAGCTCAGTTTCCTTTACTTCACCTGACAACTCAGGTGTTATCTACGTGTCTGAGTGATGTCATGCAGCGACCATCTCAGACATGTGTAATGACATCACTTCCTGTCCCTCAGATGTATGCATGGGAGATCTCAGACCAGCTGCTGCAGCTCAAACAGGATGTGGAGTCGTGTTATTTTGCTGCTCAGACGATGAAGATGAAGATCCAGACCTCCTTCTACGAGCTTCCTCCTGAGACCCACAATGCACTGCGAGACTCTCTGCTGACCCACATACAGAACCTCAAAGACCTGTCCCCCATCATTGTCACACAGGTAAAACAGATCACCTGGGTCCTGGTTGTAAAACGGAACCAGAACCACAAAACAAAAACACTTCCTTTTAGATTGATGTTGTTGTCACCTCATGTCACCATATGACGCCTCGCGTCAAATTACGTCGCTTCACGAAGCCTCGCGTCACCTCATGTTGCCTCATGCCGCCTAATGTTGCCTAATGTTTCCTCATGTCGCCTCATGTCGCCTCGCGTCGCCTAATGTTGCCGATGTTCCCTAATGTTGCCCCATGTCGCCTCGCGGCGCCTCACGTCATCTCACAGTTGAAACGTTCTGTGACTGAAGTTGTCTCTTAGTTCGTCATGAACATGTTGTTAAGTCATCTACAGATCTTATTGGCTGATTGATGTCTTTTCTGTCAGCTGGCTTTAGCGATTGCAGATCTTGCTCTTCAGATGGCGTCTTGGAAAGGATGTGTTCACACGCTCATAGAAAAGTAAGAAATCATGCGATTATTTAACTTTTTCAGTTTGAAGTAAACTAATAAGTACTTAAAGTAATAAAGTAATAAGTAATTAAACAACATAGGTCGTTTCCCAGTTATGTGTTTCTGACTCACCCGTCCACGACTCCGCCTCCTCTCAGGTACAACAATGACATCAGCTCCATGCCCTTCCTGGTGGAGATCCTCACTGTGCTGCCAGAGGAAGTTCACAGTCGATCTCTACGAATCGGAGCCAATCGGAGGACGGAAATCATCGAGGATCTGGCTTATTACTCCGGCACCGTGGTCACTCTGCTGGTCTGTTTGTTGTCTTTGTTCGCTCCTCTGACGCCCCCTACTGGTTTAAAAGGTTAAGTTTCAGATTGACCTCTGATGGCCCCTGCTAGGTTAAAGTGTTAGGTTTCAGATTGACCTCTGATGACCTCTGAGGACCCCTTAGGATCCCTGCTGGTTGAGACTCTGGACCATAGTTTCACATCTGTCAGTGTTTGCTGCATTCAAACAAACTGAACTATAGTTTACTGCCGTGGAGATGAAATATTCAACAGGCTCATTTATCAATCTGAAATAGAGAAAATAAAAAAGTCATATTTTAAAGACTTAAAAAAACTTTTCACTTTTCTGTAACGTTCAGATTTTTTAATGGTTGATTCTAACTTTATCTTTTGTCTGATTCTTTTTAAATGAGTATTGAATAAGTATTGATCGGCCTTTATGATTCTGATGATAACAGCTGGTTTATTGGATCAGCTCTCTGGATAATGATTGAAATGAGACAATGGATTTATATAAACAAATAAGAATATATTAATAGATCAAACCAGAATTGATCAGACCGTTGAACCTAAGAGATCAGGTGATGATTCTGATCTGATCCGTCACCATCCTCATGTTAAATTCTGTTTGTGTTTGATTTCAGACGACGTGTGTGGAGAAGACGGGAGACGATGAGAAGATGCTCATCAAAGTGTTTCGCTGTCTGGGCAGCTGGTTCAACTTGGGAGTCCTGGACAGTAACTTCATGGCCAACAACCAGCTGCTCATGGTTCTCTTCCAAGTCCTGGTACAGTCCAACATGTTGTTGTCTTATACTCACTGGCGGCACCTGCTTCCTGGTTACACAGGACAGGAGATGTCTATAGTTTCTAGCTGCCCAGTTTAAAAAGTGAAAAATCATAAAACAAAAAAAACAATCTCAGGTATTGTCCCCACAGCAAAGGGATCAAACCTCCACCAACCTTCACGAGGCAGCATCGGACTGCGTCTGCTCTGCTCTCTATGCCATAGAAAATGTGGACACCAACATGGCATTAGCTCTGCAGCTCTTCCAGGGCGTCCTGACGCTGGAGACGGCCTATCACATGGCTGTAGCCCGAGAAGACCTTGACAAGTGAGGACACGCAGGAAACGCTTTTTGATTGTTGATCACTGGACTGTCGGCATGTTTCAGCCACATGAATGTTTGATTTGTGTTGTCAGAGTGCTCAACTACTGCAGGATCTTCACCGAACTCTGTGAGACGTTTTTAGAGACGACAGTCAGGAGTCCAGGTCAGGGCATGGGTGACCTGAGGACACTGGAACTGCTGCTGATCTGTGCAGGACACCCGCAGTACGAGGTAGGAGCACAACCTACATTACAATGAACAAACGGAACACCTGTGATGATGTATGAACATAACACCTGTGTTATGAGGTACGAACGTAACACCTGCAGCTCAAGGTACGAAGTAATACCTGCATTACAAGGAACAAACGTAACACCTGCAGTTTGAGGTACGAACGTAACACCTGTGTTACGAGGTACGAACGTAACACCTGTGTTACGAGGTACGAATGTAACACCTGCAATATAAGGAACAAACATAACACCTGCAGTTCGAGGTACGAACGTAACACTGACCGCCTTAAACTTCACATTATAATTCCAGTCTGTATCTGATTTCCTTTACTTCTGGTTTTAATTTGCACCCTGTTCTAGTTTGTTGAAATCTTTAGCTTAATATTCTGGTCTTTGTTCTGGTCTTTGTGATCCAGGTGGTGGAGATTTCCTTTAACTTCTGGTACCGCCTCGGAGAACATTTGTATAAAATAAATGATGCAGCGCTTCACACCATCTTCAGACCGTACATCCAGAGGCTTCTGCACTGTTTGGCTCGACACTGTCAACTCGATCCAGACCATGTGAGTCCAGATCAAGTTTACACTGACCCCCTTTGATGAAATCTTGAACCTGGACTTATACAGTCATTTAGATTAAAAACATTTTGACTGTAATACTGATTCACCAAGTGCTGTAGATAAAAAAAGTATAATTATTCCCAACCTTCAGTGTAAAGTTATTTTGACCTGACAGGAGGGAATCCCGGAAGACACGGATGATTTCGGAGAGTTCAGGATGAGAGTCTCTGACCTGGTTAAAGACGTCATTTTTCTTGTTGGATCCATGGAGTGTTTCTCTCAGGTAATCCCCATTTGAATATTTCAACTGACGCGTTTGGTTTAACGCTAACTTAACAACACTTTGTTTTCACTGATATTCTCTTTTAAAAAGCGGTTCTGCTTGTTCTCAGTTGTATTCCACGTTAAAAGAGGGGAACCCCCCCTGGGAGGTGACGGAAGCCGTTCTCTTCATCATGGCTGCAATTGCAAAAAGTGTTGATCCGTGAGTATCTGTTTAGAGCCGTTCATCGCCTGAAACATTCCCATTCTCTTTAAATTCAGTTTGTACTCTGTTACGTTTCAGAGAAAACAACCCGACGCTGTCCGAGGTGCTCCAGCAGGTGGTGTTACTCCCTGAAAATGTCCACATGGCGGTTCGATACACGAGCATCGAGCTGGTCGGAGAGATGAGCGAGGTCGTCGACAGAAACCCCAGATTCCTCGGTCAGTCAATGTGTCTTTGTGCTTCAGATGGATTTCTGATCTGATTACAGATACTGCAGATATTCAGGTTTAGTCAGGTTCCACTCCAGGAAGATTGTTTCCTGTGAGTCCTGTCAGCTCCTCACTCTGACTTTCATTCTGTTGTACTTCCTGTCAGACCCGGTGTTGAACTACCTGATGAAAGGCCTAAGAGAGAAACCTCTGGCGTCAGCAGCGGCAAAGTCGATCCACAACATCTGTTCAGTCTGCAGAGATCACATGGCTCAACACTTCCAGGGTCTGCTGGACATCGCCCGCGCCCTCGACTCCTTCGCCCTGTCCACAGAGGCAGCTGTAGGACTGCTCAAAGGTACATCACCACACCTGTAGTGACATCGCCACACCTGTAGTGACAGCATCAGTCTTTCCCCCTTTACCCTTAGTGAAACAGGGAAATGTTTCAGAAACTAGATCAACTCAATCACAACAGAACAGTTTAGAATCTGTCTGTAGAGACAGTGAAGTCAAACAAGGCTTATAAAATCCAAAAGATGAGTAACTCTTACTCAGGAACATTGATCACAACAGAACTAACTCTGATCACAACAGAACTAACACTGATCACAACAGAACTCATCGTCTGCAGAGACAAACTGAACCTGACACAAAAGAGACGGTTCAAAAGAAAACGCCAATTTCAGAAAAGTAAATAAACTCTATAATAGTTTGAATCAAAATGCACAAGAGCAGATCAAGGTACATTCTCACCTGCGATGTTTACCTGTGCAGGTAAATACACCAGGTTATGATGTCACACATGTATGTTTTCACCTGTGATGTTTACCTGTGCAGGTACAGCTCTGGTCCTGGCTCGTCTTCCTCTGGAGAAAATCGCAGAATGTCTCAGTGACCTTTGTGCTGTTCAAGTATTGGCTCTGAAAAAGGTCAGTGACTCGATCTCATGTGTGTTAATGTTAATGTCATAATGTGTTTGTTTGTTAATGTGTAAATGTTAATGTGTTAATGTGTTTGTTTGTAAATGTTAATGTGTTTACATTGTTTCAGCTTCTGACAGAAGAATCTACAAACGGTAAATCAGCTGATCCGACCGTGTGGCTCGATAGACTGGCTGTTATCTTCAGGTGAGTTTACCTGTTTCTTACGTCAAACTTTATTTATATGATCAAACACTGAAGCTGTTTCTTTTCCTCAGACACACAAACCCCATCGTGGAGAACGGACAGACTCACCCGTGTCAGAAGGTCATTCAGGAGGTAAAACACCTGACTCACCTGTCGCACATAAAGTTTTATTAACACGCGTTACCTGTAGATCACGTGTTGTGTGTGTGTCATGTGACCTGTGACCTACAGATCTGGCCTGTGCTGTCGGACACTCTGAACACTCATCAGGCCGACAACAGGATTGTGGAGCGATGCTGTCGTTGTCTCAGGTTTGCTGTGAGATGTGTTGGGAAAGGCTCCGCCTCCCTGCTGCAGCCACTCGTCACTCAGGTGAGACACACCTGGTTAATCACTCCAGTGGTAGACCTCTGACAGATTGACTTGTTATTGATCAGGTGATAAAAATAAATTAACATTTTTTTTCTGGTGTTAACGACCTTTATTAATAATTATAATACATCATATATATATAGCGCTTTTCCAAGTGCACAAAGACGCTTAATCTACCTGCTCACCTGTGTTCTGATTGGACGTTGGTTGTGATCAGATGGTGAGTGTGTACCAGGTGTATCCACACTCTTGCTTCCTGTACCTGGGCAGTATCCTGGTGGACGAGTACGGGATGGAGGAGGGCTGCAGGCAGGGGTTGCTCGACATGTTACAGGTAACAAAGCACCTGACCAGGAAGTGAATAACTGTGACTGTAACTGATGATGATGATGATGACGACGACGGTGACCTCCTCTTCCTCCTCAGGCTCTGTGTATGCCGACCTTCCAGCTGCTCGAGCAGCCGAACGGTTTAAGGAATCATCCCGACACTGTGGACGACCTGTTCAGACTGGCCACCAGGTGAGTCACATGGTCACTTCCTGTTTACACACTGAGGGTTAAGTCGTCTGACTCCTGTTCTCTAAGTGTGTGTGTGTGTGTGTGTGTGTGTGTGTGTGTGTGTGTGTGTGTGTGTGTGTGTGTGTGTGTGTGTGTGTGTGTGTGTGTGTGTGTGTGTGTGTGTGTGTGTGTGTGTGTGTGTGTGTGTGTGTGTGTGTGTGTGTGTGTGTGTGTGTGTGTGTCCGCGCTCAGGTTTGTGCAGAGGAGTCCTGTCACTCTGCTCAGCAGCAGCATCATCATTCACATCATCCAGTGTGCGATAGCTGCCGCCTCATTGGACCACCGAGACGCCAACTGCAGCGTCATGAAGTTTGTCCGTGACCTCATCCACACGGGAGTGGCCAACGACGTGAGTGGTCAAAGTTTAAGGATGTCGGCCTCATGTTTCCTGATATGTTACAATATGAAACCGTTCATTTTACAGAATAATCAGAGGTTGGAATGATGTAATTACTTAGGTTGTCCAGCAGAGTGAGTCTCAGCTCTTCACTTTAGTTCCAGTGATTTTCTTTTTAACCTTTATTTGTACAGGTCATTGAGACATATTCATACAAGTGACATAATGATTGTTACATCACAAACACGACTCGTCTCTCTGCAGCACGAGGATGACTTTGAGGTGAGGAAGCAGCTGATTGGTCAGGCCATGGAGCAGCACGGGCAGCAGCTCGTCACTCAGCTCATGCACTCGTGTTGTTTCTGTCTGCCGCCGTACACGCTGCCCGACGTGGCCGAAGTGCTGTGGGAGGTCATGGTGTTCGACAGACCAGTGAGTAAACACCTGATCAGGTGCGTCAGTCCGGTGGCTCCAGTGGTTCCTGACTGTTGTGTGACCTCTGTGGTTTCAGACGTTCTGTCGCTGGTTAGAAAACGCTCTGAAAGGTTTACCAAAGGAGACGACAGGAGGAGCCGTGACCGTCACTCACAAACAGCTGACTGACTTCCACAAACAGGTCACCAGGTGAGAGGCTGCACGTCAATAACACCTACATCGTCAACTTCCAGTCTCAAGTCTGACAAGGCTTCAGGTCGTTGACCTCATGATGCTCCGGGGCGGTTTGACCATGAAGTCATTTGGAATAGTTACCCTAACACTTCAACACAACACTAAACTAAATTACACAACACTAGACTACACTGCTACTCTGTAACAGTTCATGAAACATAGACAAGACAGGAAACAATTTGGAGCTCGGTTATGGGTTCGGACATGAGAGATTTCTGTTGAGACTCGTGTTCGAAGGTGGAATGCAGAAAAAATGACAGCGAGTTCAGACTTATCGTGACATCAGGTGAATCACACCTGAGCTTCACTGGGGTATGATCAGATTTTAACTGTAAAGCAACACATGGATAAACGGGTTTAATCTTTGTTATGAACTGAAAATATCTATGACACGTGACACATGACAAACAAACAGGTGAAGGTGTCAATCTTTTCTAAATTTCTGTTTCTTCTCTTCAGTGCTGAGGAGTGTAAACAGGTGTGTTGGGCCATCAGAGAGTTCACCAGACTGTTCCGATAGCTGCAGCCTTCACACCACACCAGGTAACTGTTCACACCAGGTGACTGTTCACATCAGGTGCACTATGTTGTATATTTATATAGTAGATTCATGTTGTATATTTATATCCTAGATGCATGTCATATATTTATGTCGTAGATTCATGTCGTATCTATTATAATGTCAAATGTTCACATCAGACGACGTTTCAGCTCAAGGATGTATAATGTTTCCAACTGTTGAATCCGAGTGTCGTGTTTCGTCTTCAGGTTAAATGTTTTGTTGACCAACGCTCAGAGGTGACGACAAAAAGCTGCGCCTGCAGACGAGGATCCAAAGGGACGAGATGAAGGTGATGAAAATGGTGGTGGTGGTGAAGAAAGAGGACTTTAATGTGAAACAGGATGAATGACTCGGACGGACAGAGTGAGGTCCTCCCCCCGACCTCTGACCTCACCTGAGCTCACCTGCAGCAGGTGTCAGGACCGGGAGGAGTTCACTAAGTGAACTGATGCAGAATCAGAGGACGTGCCTGGTCAACAGTTTTTAAGAGATTTATTTTTGGGACTTTGGTCGTGATGTTTTTTGTCCGTGCCATTAGAAGAGCCAAAAAATTTCCCATGATGCTCTTGGCTGAGCGGCTGCCCGAGGAGGCGTAATGCTGGAGGATTTGGCGTCACCTTTGACCTTTTTAACTTTGGTTGAATTTTAGTTGTTTTTCCACAAAGTGAGACAGAGTGAACTCTGAGAGACTGACACTATGACATCATCGGTGATGTAGCCTTGTTGTAAACAATAAAACAACTGAAACAACAAACTGATGCTTCAAGATTTTAATGTTTATGTTTCACTTATTTCTATGATCATAATGACCCGGATCGACCACCGGAGGCAGGATTGAGCTGTTATCAAGTTAATATAATAGAGGAGACATCTGTTATGATGACACACTTTATTATTTTACAGCTGTAGAGATTATTGTCCATGTGACAACAGCTGTTGGTCACACTGAGACCAGAACCAATCAGATTCTAGAGGGTTAGGGTTAGGGTTCTGAGTATGAACAGCTGCAGGAAAACAGGTCTGAGCTCAAATTATTTTAATCTGTCACCGTCTGATGAAGGCTAACAGACGAAGTCACTGCAGCCCTCTGGGTAATGTGATGTCATCATTACACCTGTGGAGACCCCATCTGCTGGGAGTTCTGGTCAAACTGGTTCCTGTTTGTTACCTGATACACTGACCTTAACTGGAGCAGAAGCACTTCCTGTCCTGACCCTCAAAACTTTGACTGCTTTATGAAATGGAAAAAAAATGAAAATGATCGCCACATTTATAACTTCCGATTTTTCATAATCCAAAACACTGGTTTTCTTTTTCACCAGCAGTTGAGTGTTTGTCCTGATGGTGGCACTCAAGATTACAATTATAACGAGAAATATAAAGAGTTGATATGGAAATTTGGCCTTCAAGACATTTATCTGTTCTTTAAATATTTCAAAAATAAACTGCAACTAACAATTATTTTCATGTCAATCAATAAACCTTTATTGTTATTACTTAATAATTCAATGTCAGCTAATAGTGTGACCATCAAAACCAACTGCAGTTTGAAGATGTCATCTTTAAATGTTTTCATTTTTGTTAATATTATAAAGAAATATAAACGTGCTGATGGATTTAAATCTGTTGTGTCTCAGTTCACTGATCATCATTTTGTTACACAACATAATATTGAAAAATGATTTTATTGAAATCTTGAACACTCAAACTAACTGTGGTCATTGAATGTGACGGAGGCTCGTACACAGGAAACACGCTGAGCTGAGATCAGCTGATGATCCAAACTTGTTTTAACATGTTGGAACTTTTTCTTTCAATAATCTGTCATCACAGCTGAGTTTAGTTTTGAACAATCAATAATCTGAAATCTGGAGAATCTATCAGAGCATCGACCTGCGTTAATTATAGGACCAGTCCAAAGGTCAATACAAACACCTGGAGAGGGTCTCCGAAAGGAAATGGATCCACCGTTAGTCTCAGGTCCTGAACCTCCATGAGTCTCTAATCTGATTATCAGGACTTCAGAGTCCTGGAGTTCAGGGCAAACTGGTCGTTGTGAGTCTGCTAGATGTGTTTATGGGGGGGGGGGGTCCAAGGCCCCTGGTTGTGTTGATCAGGATACATTGGGGGTCCAGGGCCCCTGGATTTGTTGGCTCTGCAGAAGCCTCTGTAGTTCTTTAAACTGCTCCACCGTCTGATCCTTCACGTCAGGGTTTGAGATCTGTAATCGGATGCTGTCTGTGGACCAGCTGAGTTCTCCAGAGAACATCTCAGTCAGAATCCGAGCCACTACGGGAACCACCTGAGGACAGGAACCATAACCACAATATGAACCATTTTCAACACCCAAAATAATTAAATGTGCAGGAAGTTGTAGGTCCTAATGAAAAAGTTGCTGCAGGAATCTTTCCAACATTTCGCTGAAACGCCCCCTGTTGGTCGCGTGTTGCCCTCTGACCTGGACGATGATGAGTTTCTTCTCTTTGGGCTTCTTGTCGGGCCAGTCCTCCCCAAAGCAGAAGTAGATCTCAAAAGGCGGAGGGTTCGGAGCTTCACCTTTATGGAACAGGATCAGTCCTATGGACAGAAGATTTATTTTAACTCAAGGCTCAGAAGTGGAACTGAAAGTATTTGGACATCGGAGGCTTTAAACTCGTCACCTTGCAGGAAGTCATTCAGGCTGAACACT
>NC_061526.1:25060000-25082805 GCF_022379125.1 Scophthalmus maximus
GAAGAGCAGAGAGTCTCCTGGTGTAGACACCATGTAATCCCTCGGACCGAGAGGACGACTCCCCCTGACTGAGGGAGATGTCCAGAGAGCTCACCTGTCCACACAGAGGAGACAGATTACACCTGTAGACATAGATTACACCTGTCCACACATATTACACCTGTAGACACAGATTACACCTGTCCACACAGATTACACCTGTAAATACAGATTACACATTTTTTATATCATCATATATAAAATAAAATGATAATGTTTAAAATATGAACATCATACGGTCTCGTCAGGTTGTTCCAGAGCGATGTGCCCTTCAGGGTCTGTCGGTGAACGTTGACTCTTCATTGTTCGCAGCAGCAGAATCAGAAGAGCTGATAAAAACATTAACAGGATCATCACTGCGATTCCTCCAGCCAGTCTGCTGTCCACATCTCCAACATCTGCTGCTCATGGAACACACCACGAGGGACTGGAAACAGAAAGAGGTCATGTCAGTGAATGCACCACAGGGAGAGGAGACAGAGACTGTGAATCACATCTCGTCTTCAGTTCTTCTTCTTTCTCTGGACGATATGATGAACAGTTAATTCACATCACATCTCTGACGTCACTGATCGTCTCTGACATCACATCTCTGACATCACATCTCTGACATCACTGATCGTCATTGACATCACTGATCGTTTTCTGACATCACATCTCTGACATCAAATCTCTGACATCACTGATCGTCTCTGACATCACATCTCTGACATCACTGATCGTCTCTGACATCACTGATCGTCTCTGACATCACATCTCTGACATCACTGATCGTCTCTGACATCACATCTCTGACATCACTGATCGTCTCTGACATCACTGATCGTCTCTGACATCACATCTCTGACATCACGTCTCTGACATCACATCTCTGACATCACATCTCTGACATCACATCTCTGACATCACATCTCTGACATCACTGATCGTCTCTGACATCACATCTCTGACATCACATCTCTGACATCACTGATCGTCTCTGACATCACTGATCGTCTCTGACATCACATCTTTGACATCACTGATCGTCTCTGACATCACTGATCGTCTCTGACATCACTGATCGTCTCTGACATCACATCTCTGACATCACATCTCTGACATCACATCTCTGACATCACATCTCTGACATCACTGATCGTCTCTGACATCACTGATCGTCTCTGACATCACATCTCTGACATCACTGATCGTCTCTGACATCAAATCTCTGACATCACATCTCTGACATCACTGATCGTCTCTGACATCACTGATCGTCTCTGACATCACATCTCTGACATCACATCTCTGACATCACATCTCTGACATCACATCTCTGACATCACTGATCGTCTCTGACATCACTGATCGTCTCTGACATCACATCTCTGACATCACTGATCGTCTCTGACATCAAATCTCTGACATCACATCTCTGACATCACTGATCGTCTCTGACATCACATCTCTGACATCACATCTCTGACATCACATCTCTGACATCACATCTCTGACATCACATCTCTGACATCACTGATCGTCTCTGACATCACGGATCGTCTCTGACATCACGTCTCTGACATCACTGATCGTCTCTGACATCACGGATTGTCATTGACATCACTGATCGTGTCATATCGAGGGGGAGTGACCTCACCACAACATTAACATTACATAGTTTGTCTACATTAGTGTAGACATCCTTTATCTGATCCAGGTGTGAACAAATGTTATTTATTATATTACATCATGAAAACATGATCATATGATATGATCACCTGCTTGTCCTCTCTGCAAAACTTCAATATCCACTGATGCTGAAACTTCTTCTCCTGATTCTTCATCTCTGGCGACGACCTGCAGCAGAACTTTACACGGATCAGTTCACACGTCATCAATATTCTGAGCTCGGATCAGATTCACCCTGAAGCTTTTGCATTCAATCTTCTGTCTGACAATTTCTTGTCATGTATTAAATATTCATAATTTTCTAAATACTTTATTTATGAACATTTGAACTACAACCCAACTATTTAGAAATAAAGTTACAGTTGAAATTGAGTAAGTGTTCGGTATATAACATATATATAACATATATGGAACATGTATGTAACATGTGATATAAACTCTTGTAGTGTCAAGGTGACTCACCTGGAGGACGTGGCGGTCGGAGGCGAGCAGTCGCTCCGTCCGGGCGATCACGATCCCCCTCTGAGTGACTTGGTACAGTCCAGATGGAGGTCGAAGGGAATAGTGGATGTTTGGATTGAGGCCCTGTGATTGGACAGCAATGATGACTCACCAGGTGTCATACAGGTGACAGAACAGGTATCGCTTCAGATGTTCTTACGTCAGCGAAGTCATGGTCGGACGCCTGGACCTGTAACACCTGGTTCCCATAGGTGCAGACGATGGAGACGGGGCTAGAGCTCTGGATGATGAAACCTTTGAAGGTGGTTCTGTTAAAAACCGGAGGGAACGTGTTCTCGTAGAGAACTCTGACCGTGACCGACGCCACGCTGCACTTGAGCCTGTCGTCCACCTGACACACCTGGACGGAGGAAGCACAGGTTAGGGGACGCTCACCACTGATGTGAGGTAGGAAGTCGTAACAGGAAGTGACATTATTACCATGACTCTGAGTGCGAAGTCTGGCGTCAGTTTTCGGTCGTCCACAGCTCGAGTTAACCTGAGCTCACCTGTCAGGTTATTGATCACAAACCTGCCTCGGTCGTCACCTGCTGGATCAGATGATAAGCACATGATCAAGGTCGTGACCTCATTGTGTTTGTCTGATGGTTGAAGATGTCAGATGCCTTCAACACCAATTCTAACTGGACTGATGCACGCGACAGGGAACAGGTTGAGTGACACGTCATTGACACGTCAGTGACACGTGATGTGACACTTCAGTGATCATTGGTCAACTCTCCTATTCATGTTTTCATGTTTTCTCCCGTGAAGTTGATGGTTCAGTATTTTCCTTGTTCTGCTTCCTGACATCGTCACGTGTGACAGGTGTTCAGCGTCATGTATGTTTTTATATCAACTCAACCTGACACGATGCTGAACATCAGAGACGTGTTGATTCCTCTGTCTCCATCCTCTGCGCTGATTGGACCAGGAGAAAAGTCCAGAATAACATCCTGAAACACACACACACGAACATCTGCATAATAATTCTTAAACAGAAAAAACATTTGCAGTATATATACACAAACACGTATCAGTGTTCAACGTGTGTCAGGGTTATAGATTTATCATATATTATATATAGTTATATTTTAAACTGATCTCAGCAACCACCAGATGTGACTGATGAACATCTGAACATCTGTAACATCTGTTACCTGCAGATGTTTACCTCATGTTTGTGTGTGATGTTGGCGGAGTAGGCAGGGCTTATGCAGACAGGAACACCTGGAGCGACAGGTGTGCAGGGAAGGAAGTGAGGATACTGGTCGTCTCCATCCTCAACGTTCACCGTTACAAGTGCAGACGTGTTGAACTCGTCCACAGTGTTTGATTCCTGAGTCACATCACACAAACAAAAACACTAAATTCACCAAGTTCTTATTGTTGTTTTCAGGGTCAGGGTCTGGGTCAGAGTCTGGGTCAGGGTCAGGGTCAGAGACAGAGTCAGAGTCAGAGTCAGAGTCAGAGTCAGAGTCAGGGTCTGGGTTTTGGTCTGAGTCTTGGTCTTGGTCTTAGCCTTGGCCTTGGTCTGGGTCTGGGTCTTGGTCTAGGTCTAGGTCTGGGTCTTGGTCTACGTCTGGGTCTGGGTCTGGGTCTGGGTCTAGGTCTGGGTCTGGGTCTTGGTCTGGGTCAGAGTCAGAGTCAGAGTCAGAGTCAGAGTCAAAGTCAGGGTCTGGGTTTTGGTCTGAGTCTTGGTCTTGGTCTTAGCCTTGGCCTTGGTCTGGGTCTGGGTCTTGGTCTAGGTCTGGGTCTTGGTCTACGTCTGGGTCTGGGTCTGGGTCTGGGTCTGGGTCTAGGTCTGGGTCTGGGTCTGGGTCTTGGTCTGGGTCAGGGTCAGTGTCAGGGTCAGGGTCACCGTCTGGGTCTGGGTCTTGTTCTGGGTCTTGGTCAGGGTCAGGGTTAGCGTCAGTGTCAGGGTTATGGTTAGGGTTAGGGTTAGGGTTAGGGTCTGGGTCTTAGTTTTTATTTTTCTCATGTTGTTGTTTGATTGTTTGATTGTTCTTGGGTCCAGACCCGGTTCTACCTGGGCCCAGATGACGAGCTGCAGGTGACTTCTGGTTTCGTAGTCGAGAGGTTTGTCCAGAACGACGTTCCCGCTGTTTGGTAGATCGATCCTGAAGAATCGGGCGTCCGGCTGCAGGTCACAGGAGACAGGTGTGTTCAGCCATGTGACACGACGTGGACAGGTGTGTGTGGACAGAAGCATGTGGACAGAAGTTTGTGGACAGAAGTGTGTGGACAGAAGTGTGTGGACAGAAGCGTGTGGACAGAAGTTTGTGGACAGAAGTGTGTGGACAGAAGTGTGTGGACAGAAGCGTGTGGACAGAAGTTTGTGGACAGGTGTGTGTGGACAGAAGTGTGTGGACAGAAGCGTGTGGACAGAAGTTTGTGGACAGGTGTGTGTGGACAGAAGTGTGTGGACAGAAGCTTGTGGACAGAAATGTGTAGACAGGTGTGTGTGGACAGGTGTGATCTTACTGATGATTTATCGATGATGTAACGGATCATGTCTCCGTCTGCGTCAACAGCTCTCACAGTGAAGATCACAGAGTCGACCGCGGTCAGCTGCAGACACGAGACACTGAGTTCACTTGTTAACTCATCTGACAGTTAGTTGGCTACTTAGTCAACGGGTCAGTTAGTAGGTTAACTACGTAGCTAGTTAGCTTGTTAGTTATTAAGTTGTTAGTTAGTAGTTCAGAGGTCTGTGGCAGATCAGGCAGTATTCTGAAATCACAGCCACCTCACTCATTGACTGGTAAGTAGTGTGGCGTGAGAAAGTGGGCGGGGTTTAGGCTCATGTTCTACCTCGTTGATGGTGAATGGTCGAATCGTTCCCTGCAGGAAGTTCGGTCTGTTGTCGTTTTCGTTCCCGATCTTCACCAGGATCCTGAACTGACTCTGAGGACACAGTTTGTTCACAGCTGAGAAATGATGTCATCAACATCACTGACGTGGTTGAACGTGACGTACCTGCATGACATCATCCTCATAACAGGTCAGCTCCGCAACCAGCACTGACCCCTGAACCTGAGAGGCAGACAGGTGAGTGTTTTATTTCCTGCCTAGAAGTTTTCAGATGCAGGTGCTGGTCACAGTTGATCGGACCGGACCTCTCTGTCCAGGACTCTGGAGAGCGACGTGTTGAGTCTGATGGTACGACCGTCCAAGTAGAACCAGTCGGCGTTGACTCCGCTCAGACAGAGTCTCACAGCGTTTGCTCTGGGATCGCCACTGACGCTGATGTTGGCGATGAACTGACCCGTCGGGCTGTTCTCTCTGACTGACGCCAAGATGTCCTTCCCGCCCCGACACATACTGGCTGAGGACAATGACAGAGTGAAGGGAAACAGTTTGTTTCTGTTTTCTCTTCAGAACCTCAGTCGTGTTCTTACCTGTGACAACATGAAACGATAGCTTGAGAAACACCTGCCACAGCAGCAGTCTGCAGCATGTCAGCATCGTCCTGCACCTCGTCCTCGCCTCGTCCTCGCCTCGTCCTGCACCTCTTCCTGCACCTCGTCCTCTGCTCGTCTTGTGAACAGTGAACCGTTAACACAGGTCAAATTAACCCAAATGTAATATTGCTGACCAATCACAAGAGGGAGCTCAGTTAATATTAATAATACAATAACTTACTATAGTTATAGAAGTAATTATCAAACACCCTTCGTGAATAAATCTGACATGACGTCAGACTTTAGACACACACACACACACACACACAAACACACACAAACACACACACACACACATTTATAAGTATCTATGTAGCACTGACCTCTCTCTCTCTGCTTGTCCACAAACAGTTGGTATCTCTCGCCCTCTGTCCGTTCAGGCTGATATCAGCATCATGTTTTTCATGTTTTCATGTTTCATCAGCAGAGAATCAGGTTTTTATTCAGAGTGAACAGAGAGCAGCCTTTCACTGTGTGTGTGTGTGTGTGTGTGTGTGTGTGTGTGTGTGTGTGTGTGTGTGAGAGCATTAACAAAGAGCTTACAGAGCATTTTTGAGCAGGATAAGTAGGTCAATGATTTAACCTGTTCATCACTGTACTGCATTGACTGTACTAACACTGAAGTAACTGTACTAACACTGAAGTGTCTGTACTAACACTGAAGTGTCTGTACTAACACTGAAGTAACTGTACTAACACTGAAGTGTCTGTACTAACACTGAAGTAACTGTACTAACACTGAAGTGTCTGAACTAACACTGAAGTAACTGTACTAACACTGAAGTGTCTGTACTAACACTGAAGTAACTGTATTCACACTGACGTAAGTGTACTACTAAGGTGTTACTACACCTGGTCTATTACTTCACCTGGTCTGTTACTTCACCTGGTCTGTGACTACACCTGGTCTGTTACTACACCTGGTCTGTTACTTCACCTGCTCTGTTACTACACCTGGTTTATTACTTCACCTGGTCTGTTACTACACCTGGTCTGTTACTACACCTGGTCTGTTACTTCACCTGGTCTGTTACTACACCTGGTCTATTACTTCACCTGGTCTGTTACTTCACCTGCTCTGTTACTACACCTGGTTTATTACTTCACCTGGTCTGTTACTACACCTGGTCTGTTACTTCACCTCCTCTGTTACTTCACCTGGTCTGTTACTACACCTGGTCTATTACTTCACCTGGTCTGTTACTACACCTGGTCTGTTACTACACCTGGTTTATTACTTCACCTGGTCTGTTACTACACCTGGTCTGTTACTTCACCTCCTCTGTTACTTCACCTGGTCTGTTACTACACCTGGTCTATTACTTCACCTGGTCTGTTACTACACCTGGTCTGTTACTACACCTGGTCTATTACTTCACCTGGTCTGTTACTACACCTGGTCTGTTACTTCACCTGCTCTGTTACTTCACCTGGTCTGTTACTACACCTGGTCTATTACTTCACCTGGTCTGTTATTACACCTGGTCTGTTACTTCACCTGCTCTGTTACTTCACCTGGTCTGTTACTACACCTGGTCTATTACTTCACCTGGTCTGTTACTACACCTGGTCTGTGACTACACCTGATCTGTTACTTCACCTGGTCTGTTACTACACCTGGTCTGTTACTACACCTGGTCTTTTACTTCACCTGCTCTGTTACTACACCTGCTCTGTTAGACCCGAACATAGAACCTGAGAAAATGAAAATGCTAAACTGAGTGAAACGGTTTAGAACCGGAAACTTCAGCCACGATATATTCCAGTTACTATGCAAAAAAATTATATCTACTATAAAATAACTAAAATATTAATATGAGAAAATACATAGACTACATAGATTTCTAATATCAAATAATAAATAAAATGATATATAATATAAAACATTGAAAATAATAGTATCATATCAGAGTGTATAACAAATAGTGTGTAACGAGTGTTTGGTGTGTAGCTTCATGTTAACATGGTGATAATTAGCCTTCAAATATCAGTGAAACTTCACATCAGGTTTTTATTGTTCAACATGTTTATTACATGTAGCAGTTGGAGGATGTGTGCTCCGTGTTACCATGGTAACCCCTTCGTTTTCCATGGCTGTTGTCCCTGAGAGTCCATGGGTATTTTCATGTGGTTTTATAAAAAAAAAAATTTCAATGTGTCTCCTTGTCATTTGACAAATAATCTGGTGTGTCATCACATTAACGTCACAGATAAAATTATTATAAACTTCATTACAATATTCTCTCAGTTTGGTTTTCTAAATCTTTTTAAATCAATAAAAGCCAACAGACATTTAAAACCTTTAAAGAACATCGCCATGAAAAATGTCAAATATCAAAGAACGATATTTGTCTCTGGGCTGATATGAAAATAGCCCTACAGTTGTAGTTTCATGTCCCACACCAGATCAGCTTGTGA
Source organism: Scophthalmus maximus (assembly GCF_022379125.1). Classification (NCBI taxonomy): domain Eukaryota; kingdom Metazoa; phylum Chordata; class Actinopteri; order Pleuronectiformes; family Scophthalmidae; genus Scophthalmus; species Scophthalmus maximus. The sequence continues at coordinate 25,068,094 of NC_061526.1, forward strand.
AAGACGTTCCTGAACTCGGTGTTGAAGGCGGTGTAGATGACAGGGTTGACAGCGCTGTTGACATAGCCGAGCCACGTTACCACAGAGATGAGGGCGGGGCTGATGTCACATGACTGACACAAAACTTTGGTGACATGGACGATGAAGAACGGTGTCCAACAGGCCAGAAACACACCTGAGACACAGAGAGAAAGACAGTAAGAAAAACTTGACTTTAGAGAGGTTCAGGTTCAGGTTCAGGTTCAGGTTCTGGTTCTGGTTCTGGTGCTCACCCACGACCACTGGCAGGACCTTCATGGCTTTGCGCTCCCTCCCACTGACTCTGCTGCTCTTGCTGTTTCTTCTTCTTCTCTTTGCAGCGGCGCTGTCCTTCATCTCTCTGCTGAGCCCCTCCCCCCAGTCTGTGACCTCTCCGTACGACACACTGTCCGTCCTCGGGTCACTCTTCGCCACCACCGTCCCCCCGTGGGACGGGCTGAGGTCAGTTGGCATCGTGTACACCACTTCGTCTTTCCTAGTTTTCGTGGTTTCATCTCGCTCTAGAGGTGAGCTGAGACGCAGGGAGAGAGCTGGACCTGGCCGACCCACCTGAGATCGACTCCGACCGCTCCACCGCCGCAGACCTCGAAACATCAAGTAATACAAGAGGAGCATGACGGGACAAGGCACAAAGAAGGAGCAGACGGACGAGTACACCACAAAACGGTCGTTCTCCAGTTTGCAAACGCTCGGATCACGAACCGGCACCTGGTTCAGACCGAAGATGACTGGACTGGCCACGCCCAGAGACAGAACCCAGGTCGCTGTGATGAGGGCCAGCTGACGGACACTGAACTGGTTCCTGTTGTACTGGAGAGGGACCACCACAGCAATGTACCTGTGATACAGTACAGACATTTTCATTTCTCTGATAGTCCCACGTGACTAAAGTCTGTCATCAGATCTAGAATCAAACAAATTGTCAGATATGTTGTGGGACATGTTGGACTCACCTGTCCACACTGATGGCACACAGGTTGAGGATGGAGGCGGTGCACAGCATCACGTCCATGGTCATCAGAGCGTCACAGATGTTGGTGGTCAGTGTCCAGACGCCCAGAAACTACAGACAGACATATAACCTCAACTAACAGTTTTAAACATCCTCATTCTGGTTTCTCACTGACATCTGAGCAGATGTGTTCTTATCAATAACTGTATATAAAGATAATCAATAACTGCATATAAAGAGGATCAGCGACTGTATATAAAGACGATCAGCGATTGTATATAAAGACGATCAGCGACTGTATATAAAGACGATCAGCGACTGTATATAAAGACGATCAGTAACTGTATATAAAGATGATCAGTGACTGTATATAAAGATGATCAGCGACTGTATATAAAGATGATCAGTAACTGTATATAAAGATGATCACTGACTGTATATAAAGACGATCAGCGACTGTATATAAAGATGATCACTGACTGTATATAAAGACGATCAGCGACTGTATATAAAGATGATCACTGACTGTATATAAAGACGATCAGCGACTGTATATAAAGACGATCAGTGACTGTATATAAAGACGATCAGCGACTGTATATAAAGACGATCAGTGACCGTATATAAAGATGATCACTGACTGTATATAAAGACGATCAGCGACTGTATATAAAAAGGTCAGTAACTGTATATAAAGATGATCAGCGACTGTATATAAAGACGATCAGCGACTGTATATAAAAAGGTCAGTAACTGTATATAAAGATGATCAGCGACTGTATATAAAGACGATCAGCGACTGTATATAAAGACGTTCACTGACTGTATATAAAGACGATCACTGACTGTATATAAAGACGATCACTAACTGTATATAAAGACGATCAGTGACTGTATATGAAGACGATCACTGACTGTATATAAAGACGTTCACTGACTGTATATAAAGACGATCAGTGACTGTATATAAAGACGATCAGCGACTGTATATGAAGACGATCAGCGACTGTATATAAAGATGATCAGCGACTGTATATAAAGATGATCAGTGACTGTATATGAAGACGATCACTGACTGTATATAAAGACGATCAGTGACTGTATATGAAGACGATCAGCGACTGTATATAAAGACGTTCACTGACTGTATATAAAGACGATCAGTGACTGTATATAAAGACGATCACTGACTGTATATAAAGACGATCACTGACTGTATATAAAGACGTTCACTGACTGTATATAAAGACGATCAGTGACTGTATATAAAGACGATCAGTGACTGTATATGAAGACGATCAGCGACTGTATATAAAGACGATCACTGACTGTATATAAAGACGATCACTAACTGTATATAAAGACGATCAGTGACTGTATATGAAGACGATCACTGACTGTATATAAAGACGTTCACTGACTGTATATAAAGACGATCAGTGACTGTATATAAAGACGATCAGTGACTGTATATGAAGACGATCAGCGACTGTATATAAAGATGATCAGTGACTGTATATAAAGACGATCAGCGACTGTATATGAAGACGATCAGCGACTGTATATAAAGATGATCAGTGACTGTATATGAAGACGATCACTGACTGTATATAAAGACGATCAGTGACTGTATATAAAGACGTTCACTGACTGTATATAAAGACGTTCACTGACTGTATATAAAGACGATCAGTGACTGTATATAAAGACGATCAGTGACTGTATATGAAGACGATCAGCGACTGTATATAAAGACGTTCACTGACTGTATATAAAGACGATCAGTGACTGTATATAAAGACGATCAGTGACTGTATATGAAGACGATCAGCGACTGTATATAAAGACGTTCACTGACTGTATATAAAGAAGATCACTGACTGTATATAAAGACGATCACTAACTGTATATAAAGACAAGCCAGATACCAGGGGACAATCATGATAATTTCTGCTAAGAGTAGACGTCGTCACTGACACTGACCTCAGAGTAGACATACAGCGGCAGCACCATCACGGCCAGCAGCAGGTCGGCGACCGCCAGGCTGACAATGAAGTAGTTGGTGGCGGTCTTCAGCGAGTGATGGGTGAGAACACTCACACACACCAGGACGTTCCCCAGGATGATGACCAGGATCAGGGGCAAGCCGAGGATCAGAACCAGGTAGTTGTGGTGCCTCAGGTGCAGCTCACCTGCGGCGCCACCAGGTGTCACATCATCCATGATGGAGGCTCCACACACTCAACATCTGGACTCCTCTTCCTCCTTCTCCTTCTCCTCTTCCTCTTCCTCCTTCTCCTTCTGTTTCTCCCTCAGTCGGTTTTATTGGTCAGGTCAAAGCTCAACCTTCATCTCTGTTCATCCTCTTCATCCTCTATTTTCCTGTTTCTCCTTCAGGTCTCCTCTGGTCTGAACTTCTATAAAAATATTCAGCATCTTTTCCTCCTCCTCCTCTCTCTCTCTCTCTCGCTCTCTCTGGTTATTGCTGCACTCTGATTGGCCGACAGTGGGGATGTAAACCCCCCTCTCTCTTTCTCTTCTCATCGTGTGATTCTTTTTATTCTCTGGGTTTTCCTCCTGTTTTTTGTTAATTAAAAGAAGCAGATTCACACAAAACCACAGAGTGAAACATCTTTACTTATAAAAATCTTTATATGTATAGAGGATATATAGTCTATACAGTCGCTGATCATCTTATATACAGTCAGTGATCGTCTTTATATACAGTCAGTGATCGTATTTATTTACAGTCAATGATCGTCTTTATATACAGTCAGTGATCGTCTTTATATACAGTCAGTGATCGTCTTTATATACAGTCAGTGATCGTCTTTATATACAGTCACTGATCGTCTTTATATACAATCAGGGATTGTCTTTATTTACAGTCACTTATCGTCTTTATATACAGTCAATGATCGTCTTTATACACAGTCCCTGATCGTATTTATACACAGTATCAATATCATGATCAATAACATGATCAGAGCAGCAGCTGAGACTCTTACTGATGTTTCCTGTTACAGACGAAGCTCCTCATGTAAATTAGCTGATTGTTATTAGCATTTGTAAGGAAACAGCAGAAAAGATCTTTTATCTTCATTCATGACGTGATTCATACATTATTCATCTCACACACACACACATACACACATTTCATTTGTTTTTTAATGAACAACGGCTGAACAATGAGTCGCTCTGATGTTACAGATTAACACATGAATGTCGACCAATCAAACCTTGTATTTATCAGTTAATGTAAAGTTCAGGTCACAGATTGATAAACAGTGAGACGGGATGACCTCTGACCTCTTCCCCATTGACCTCCAGATGTGTCGTCTGGATCAGTGTCAGGTTAATTTGAATGTTTCTGTTGATTGAGATGATATTTTAGATTTTATCTTTAGTTTGAGTGAATGACCTTCATCATCAGGCACCAAAGAATCTCAAATCATCTGTTAAAGTCAAATGAATTCATGTTGTGGTTGGAACAATGTTTCATTGAGAGAATATCTCTCATTTTTCATATTTGTATATTGGACTAGATGTTTCTGGATGTTGTGACTCTAGAAGAGGTGTTTTCTGGATGACGGTGACATCACAGAAAATAAGCTCTGTGATTGGTTGTTGGTGCAGAACCACACATAAAAAAATCTTTCACAAACTGATAGAGTAGATTTTTATTTTGTTTCCTGTGACGTATTATTCCCTCAGGACCGTTAAAGGACGTCGATGCGTCATCCATGTTATTTCTTTCCAATGCCCTCCGGGTCCCTGGTGGAGACGCCTGCTGTCTCGTCCCCGAACTGCAGGGAGGAGCCGAGGTTGGCAGTGAGACAGGTGGGGAGGAGGCAGTGTCTCAGGGTGTAGCTGCCAACATGAAGGTGAGACAGGTAACGAGGTGATGAAATAACGTCATTCATAGTGTTCGTCTTAATATGACAAATAGGAGAAATAATTAAAGCTGATCTGAGGTGTTTTAGGACCTGGAGCAGAGTTTGAGTCTGAACAGATTAAAAAATGAAGGTTGTTGATCTTTATCTCTTCATCGTCTTCTTCTTCTCTGAATCAGGATCTTTGATCCTTTCATCGAATGAATGAACGAATGAAAACAAAATAATTAAAATATCAAACCAATAATTATAAGATGAAACATAATAAATAATAATGTCATTAATGTAATGTAATGTGGGAGGCTCTGCCCCTGGCAACATCCTTAGCCAATAAGATTAGTGCACAGAAGTCAGAGGTCAGAGGTCAGAGTAGAGGAAGTAAAACAGAGTTGTCTCACCGGTGGAGATGAAAACTGAAAAACAAAGAGACAAGAGTAAACCAGATTGAAACTAAGAGAAGATTTTAAAAGACACAGATTCACTCACATGGTCGGAATCGAGTCTGTGTCGTTCCACATCGCATCACTGACGACAAACAAAACATGTCACAACATGCAGGTCTGGATATTAACATGGAATATTAATACGGAATATGTTCAGGAATATTAATATGGAACATGTTCTGGTTTATTGATATGGGATATGTTCTGACCTCCTGGCGTCGTCCTGCGTCTCGTTGACCCGACGAGACTCGAATCTGCAGACGAAGATGAAAACAAACAGGTTTGATTGTAGTTGTGATATAAATTATAATCCAGATTATATTCTACTAATGGGAAAGAGCACATTTTGTGATAAATTGTCACAAATGTGACAATTTATCACAAAATGTATATAAGATTCTGTCACGACAGCGACAACATCCATGTTTTACAATTAATAATAATTATTAAGAGGTTTAATCTGTTGATCCAGATTCTGAACACAATGTCACAAAGCATTTCATTATCATGAAGAAAAAACGTTATGAATACAAATAAACTTAAAATGTGTAAACATGAAAAGTTTGACTTTGTTTCACGTTCAAGTTCACCTGGTCGAGTTTTCGTCCTTGTTCTGCAACAGCTGGTGTAAACTCCCATAGTCCTGAATGTCTTGTCTGCAGACACGAGACAAACCATCAGGTTCACTGGTCCACAGATTTACTGATTAACTGGTTTGTTTAAGTGTCAGTTTGGATCTCACCTGCTGTGGCTGAGTGAAGGAGGAAGAGGACCAGCAGACACAGACACTGTCGTCATCATCATCATCATCGTCATCATCATCATGGGTGAGAGATGCAGAGCAACACAGAGAGAGAGAGAGAGAGAGAGAGAAATTGGAGGAAACTCGTCCCGACCGCTCTTTATACTGAACCGATCCGAGGTCAGACTTTAACTCCGCCCCTGTTTTTATACATCACGACCTTCAGCCGACCTTCATCTGTCCACAGGCTGAACGATGACACTCGTCAGTGTCGTTTCAATATTTACTGATGTCATCAGCTGATTTCAGCCCTGACCTCTGACCTGTATGTTGGTGTTTACAGTTGTCCCTGTGGCGACAGTTTCAGTACAAGTCAGATAAGACATCAGGTTCATGTTATAATATGTTCATGATTTAATCTTCATCACTGAAACGAACCGACTCAACATCAAAGTCAGACGTGAAAATATTACCTTTTAAAACATAAAATATAAAAAGGCAGATTTTGAAAACTAAAGGATTAAAACCACACGTTCACATCAAACACCATTTATTTCATAAGTTAACAAACATTCATTACAAGACTCAAGAGAAACAAAGAGGAAATGAACTCGGATGTTCGTGGTCGGTTAGGGATAGGGTTCATCGGAAGTCGTCGGCGGAGAACATGCCCTTGGCTCGGCGCAGGATGGAATCCTTGGACGCGTCGTACGGATGCTCTTTGGACGGGATCTCCAGCACGGCCGGGATCGACTGCATGTGGCCGTCGATGGCGTGACGGATCATCTCAGCGATGAACTGGTTGATCAGGATGATGCCGATGTCGTTACGAGCCAAGAAGCTCCTGAAGAGAGAAATTGGATTTGACCAAAACACATCAGTTATTTGTCTCTGATGGAGAGAAAGTTGTGTGATGTATATGTACGGTGGCCCTGAGGGGTCACTGATCCTTAGGGAAACTTCTTCATCAATCTGACAACACACGCTCAAATAGACGGACGTGTTTCCATACAGAGAATTTAATAATTACATCACTTCTTCTAGTTTAATATGAATGAATCTGTAACATCTTTATCTCTTATATTTAACCCTGATGATTCTTCAATATGGGTTGAAGGTCAGAGGTCTTACAGCGAGAGAGAAGTGTGATTATGAATCATAAAGCATTTCATGCTGAATGATTGTGAATCCATCCTTCAAAAAGATTCCATTTCACTCTCATCTTTCTATTGCGATGTGACCTTTGGAGTTCATCTTGTCGTGAGATATGATTTATGATTTATGAACAACACGACTCGTTCTTACTTGAACGTCTCCTCGATCTCGGTGATGCTCGTGTCCTTCTCCACCACCAAGAAATTCGGTTTCCGGTTCTTGTTGAGTTCACCGATCCCACCGAGCAGGAAGCCGGTACACGTGTCCTCGTCACCGATAACGGCGATCAGTTTCCCGCGGCCGGCCATCGCGACGCGTTCAAGGACGAGATTCAACCAAGAAACGGAGAAAATAATTCGGCGTCTTCTTGACAGACCGTCCAGATCATGTGAGGGAGTCAGCTGACGGACACTTCCGGTCTACTTACAGACACCCGCGCCCTCTGCTGGTTAATGTTATTTCATCTCATGAAATAAAATTAATCTGAACTCCAGCTGGAATCACCGACATTCACACTCAGTTTTAATGTTTTCATTATCTTGTTAGAATTTCATTTCAATGTTTTCTCTTTGTTATATTATATTCATAAGAATAAGCAGCAGGCATGCTGCCTTCAGGTGTTCTCTGTAAATCGGTAACTCTCAGGTCTGGTTAAACATCCTGTTGTCTGTACCTTTGGTTCTGTTATTATTGTTATCACACAATAACGATATATGACCATTGATTAATAATATAAGAGAAAACGAGATGAATAAAGATCATATAAGATAAATCTCTATCATCATCATAATCATCACTACGTTAAGTGCTTTGGTGTTCAGAGTGATGGTATTTCCAACAGGCACGAGAACGTCTCATTGATCACGTGAAAAAGTCACAAGCAAGACGGAAGCGGAAGTGAACAACAACAACAACAAGCTGAGAAAAAAAGTAGAAGAAGAAGAAGAAGAAGAAGAAGAAGAAGAAGAAGAAGAAGAAGAAGAAGAAGGAGAAGAAGGAGAAGGAGGAGGAGAAGAAGAAGGAGAGGAAGAATAAATACAAATGGTGGGTTGATACGTGAATGTTTTATATTTTTTAATCCTGTTTAGAGAGTTACTCAACTCTCACTGTGACGTCGAGCCTGTTAACCTGTTATCAGTTAGCCGTTAGCCGTTAGCTTCACCGTGTCCGTCTCGTCCTCAGACCACCGCGGCCCTGACCGCGGGTCTGGACCGGATCCCGGACCAGCTCGGATACCTGGTGATCAGTGAGGACGGAGTTCTGGCCGTGAGTGTTTCATCTCATGAGACATACATTCATGTTCCGGTTTGAATTTTTCAGCGCTTTGGGTTCATGAAAAGCGCTTTAAAAATGTTATATGTTATTATTATTATTATTATTATTATTATTTTAAATAAGAATATTGTCAATGTAGATTCTTGTCAGTCAAAGAAACATTGTTCAGTTCTGATGATTCTTGTGAGCAGTTCAGTGGCTGCAGGATTATTCACTGTCTGATCATAAATACATTATAATTATAAACATTAAGGCAGTGAATGAAAAGAAAATATGAATCTGATTGTTTGTTTGGAGGTTGAACCTCGTTCACATCAGGATCAAATATTATAATTTAATGTTATATTTTTATTATTAATATGTTGAGTTGACGTTTTGTTCCTGATGATTAAAAAAGGTTTTCACTCGATTTCTTCAGGAAAAGTTTGATTTTAAATTCATTGATGTTTGAAACAGTTTTTTTAGACTTTGATACTCAACACCTCGATAGAAAGAAAAAGGTCCAACACACAAATATCTTTCTTACTTTTTAATAAACAACCAGCACAGTACAGGTCAAATGCCTACATTATATATATATATATATATATATATATATATATATATATATATATATATATATATATATATGTATATTAATTCAAAATGTTTAAGTTTTATGTTTCTCTATCGTTGCTTCACGTTGTATAAATAATTGTTACATTTCAATAAAACAACACTGTAATAACTTTGGATTCTGATAATAAGAAGATGAATAATGAAAATAATCATGAGTTAAAACATGAGTCCCCCCTCAACAAGCTTTTTAATGAACGACTAATAATTATCTAATAAATTAATAGTGTAACTGTCAGGGGCCAGAGCTATGATGCAGCGTTTACTTTTAACAGTAGAACTTGTTTTGTTAGTTTTACTGACCTCTGACCTTTGACCCCGGACGTCAGTCGGCAGGTGAGCTGGAGAACGACGAACACACGGCGGGTGTGATGATGGAGATGGTTCGAACGGCGAGTCGCTTCAGGTTACAGGGGTCAGCCGATCCGCCCTTCAAACGCATGTCAGGTAACACACACACACACACACACACACACACACACACACCCCTCCGTAACGTCTCACCTGTGGTCATGTGCTTCTGTCCGCAGTGATTCTGGAAGACTTCGTTTACACGGTGACGGTATCTGGTCAGAAAGTTTTCGTGGTCAAACGACAGAACAACCAACAGGAACCAATCAGCATCTGACATTTGGAGGTCATGATGATGAGGGTCAGAGGTCACAGTGATCAATGTGTGATTGTTGTATTTAACTGTTTGTGTGAATAAAACGATTCATGATGTTTTTTTCTCATTTTGTTGTCAATCAGCTGATCAGTGATTTAATCTTTGTGTAAATCAGCAGAAAACTGAAAAGTGAATCTTTAATGTTTCACTCTCGAGCAGACGGATGAAAAATATATTCAGAAATGTTTGAATATTTTGAACTGGGTTCAAACCCTAACCCTAACTCATGAACACTTGATAATAACTGATGTACCTGACGTCACTTCCTGTTAGTCCGAGGCTGGATTCAGATCGTTTCCTCTCTACTGGTCCTTGACCAGATGTTATGATTTATATGCAACAGTAACTTACATCTGGATCATATTCGTACTCTTCTATTTCTTCTTCTTCTGCAGATTGAATCGTTGACGTTCGTTCATGACGCGTCACATTAAATATCGCTGCCGCAATGAATTGTGGGTCTGTTTCTCCTTTCGTGTCACAAAGGAAGCTCCAGGGTGTCCTCTGCTAAAGGAGATAGGATAGGAAGCATTGAAGCTCCTTTCCTAAGCACTTAGAGAATCTGAACATTATCATGGTGCTGAGGAAACACTTCAAGATTTAGGAAACTTCCTCAGCAGATTTGACAAGTGGAACACAACCCAGACCAAATGGAGATATTATTATTTTTATTATAAATCAGGTATTGTTGTCATAGACTTCTATAGGAACCAGCAGCGCGTCGCCCCCTGCTGGTCACTCAAGACGTTCTGGACCCGCTGCCTACGTCACGTTTCATAAACCGTCTGCTTTGGACCTGATTCGGTTTAAAACGCGAATCTTTATTGAATTGTGTGAGTTTGTCAGTGTGTGAATCTTCTGTTATAAAAAAAGTTTCTACAGACTCCTCTGACGCTGCCGCGTCTCGTATCGTCCACCAGAGGTCGCTGTTGTCAGTGTGTGAATGGGGATCGGAGGAGGACTGATGGAGTCCACGGAGCTCGGTCGCGATGAACCCGTTTGACGGCTCCGGTTCTCCGCGACACGAGGAGCCGGCGGACGGCCGGTGTCCGTGGTCCCGCTTCACCTCCTGGCTGGAGTGCGTGTGTGTCGTCACCTTCGACCTGGAGCTCGGACAAGCTATAGAGGTACGGCGTTAGCTTAGCATCGTGCTACCTCCAGGGTGATACGTGATCACAACAGACCGACTCACCCACCGCGAAGTACCGGGCTTCGGGAACGGGTCCGGGCTGTCGGTCATGTTGTGACAACGTGCAGAAAGCTCTAATGCGTCATGTATGATGAACAATGTTCTTCATGAGGAACCTTAAGTCGATTCTTTTGTAAGTGCACATCCCATGTTCTCCACTGGGGGGGGGGGGGGCTCTTCTCCATTAGAGTAGCACTTCATCATGTTCTTTCACCTGTAGTAGGACCATGTCCACGTGTTCTTCCTCTGGGGCACTGCCATGTAGAGAGGACACCTCACAACAGAACCCTTTTCCATTGGAAGGGAACCTCACAAGGCATCAGGTGTTCTCCTGAAGACAGGTTATCACATGTTCCTGCTCTGAAGAACCTCACAGGTCATCAGGTGTTCTCATGAAGACAGGTTATCACATGTTACTGCTCTGAAGAACCTCACAGGTCATCAGGTGTTTTCATGAAGACAGGTTATCACATGTTACTGCTCTGAAGAACCTCACAGGTCATCGGGTGTTCTCATGAAGACAGGTTATCACATGTTACTGCTCTGAAGAACCTCACAGGTCATCAGGTGTTTTCATGAAGACAGGTTATCACATGTTACTGCTCTGAAGAACCTCACAGGTCATCGGGTGTTTTCATGAAGACAGGTTATCACATGTTACTGCTCTGAAGAACCTCACAGGTCATCGGGTGTTCTCATGAAGACAGGTTATCACATGTTACTGCTCTGAAGTACCTCACAGGTCATCGGGTGTTTTCATGAAGACAGGTTATCACATGTTCCTGCTCTGAAGAACCTCACAGGTCATCGGGTGTTCTCATGAAGACAGGTTATCACATGTTACTGCTCTGAAGAACCTCACAGGTCATCAGGTGTTCTCATGAAGACAGGTTATCACATGTTCCTGCTCTGAAGAACCTCACAGGTCATCGGGTGTTCTCATGAAGACAGGTTATCACATGTTACTGCTCTGAAGAACCTCACAGGTCATCGGGTGTTTTCATGAAGACAGGTTATCACATGTTACTGCTCTGAAGAACCTCACAGGTCATCGGGTGTTCTCATGAAGACAGGTTATCACATGTTACTGCTCTGAAGAACCTCACAGGTCATCGGGTGTTTTCATGAAGACAGGTTATCACATGTTACTGCTCTGAAGAACCTCACAGGTCATCAGGTGTTTTCATGAAGACAGGTTATCACATGTTACTGCTCTGAAGAACCTCACAGGTCATCGGGTGTTCTCCTGAAGACAGGTTATCAAATGTTACTGCTCTGAAGAACCTCACAGGTCATCGGGTGTTTTCATGAAGACAGGTTATCACATGTTCCTGCTCTGAAGAACCTCACAGGTCATCAGGTGTTCTCATGAAGACAGGTTATCACATGTTCCTGCTCTGAAGAACCTCACAGGTCATCAGGTGTTCTCATGAAGACAGGTTATCACATGTTACTGCTCTGAAGTACCTCACAGGTCATCGGGTGTTCTCCTGAAGACAGGTTATCAAATGTTACTGCTCTGAAGAACCTCACAGGTCATCGGGTGTTTTCATGAAGACAGGTTATCACATGTTCCTGCTCTGAAGAACCTCACAGGTCATCAGGTGTTCTCATGAAGACAGGTTATCACATGTTCCTGCTCTGAAGAACCTCACAGTGCATCAGGTGTTCTCATGAAGACAGGTTATCACATGTTCCTGCTCTGAAGAACCTCACAGGTCATCGGGTGTTTTCATGAAGACAGGTTATCACATGTTCCTGCTCTGAAGAACCTCACAGGTCATCAGGTGTTCTCATGAAGACAGGTTATCACATGTTCCTGCTCTGAAGAACCTCACAGTGCATCAGGTGTTCTCATGAAGACAGGTTATCACATGTTCCTGCTCTGAAGAACCTCACAGTGCATCAGGTGTTCTCATGAAGACAGGTTATCACATGTTCCTGCTCTGAAGAACCTCACAGAGCAGCCAATTGGGAACTTCGTCTCGTTGTCACTGAGAGTTTGGATTAGTAAAAGGGTGAAGTGATATCATACAGCAGAGATGAGATGTGTCTCTCACTGAACCATGTACCTGTGACGTGTGTTCAGCTGTGGACACTATGATGTCATCAGAGACCTGCACTGTTTCTTTAATAATAATAATAATAATATATTGGATTTATAAAGCGCTTTTCAAGCACCCATAGCTGTTTCTTTGTGTTGCATTCACTGACACTGTTTGTTTGTGTTGCGTTCACTCACACAGTTTGTTTGTGTTGCGTTCACTGACACTGAAGTGACAGTGTTTGTTTGTGTTGCGTTCACTGACACCAGTCTTGTAAAACTTGTGTTTGTGTCTGTTTCCAGCTGCTGTTTCCTCCAGATGTGAAACTCACCGAGAAAGAGGTAAAATATTCTTCTTCTTCATCGTCACTTCATCAGTTAATTGATCATCATTAGTTCATCGATAATCAGTTCATCAGTTCATTGATCGTGGTATTGATTATGTTGGTTATGATCTGTCGTCAGAAAACCACTATCTGCTACCTGTCCTTCCCCGACTCGTACTCAGGTAAACTCCGATTAGGCTGATGAGGCTGACCTGTGCTGGAGGTCAGAGGTCACATGTCCCGTCTGTTATTTCCCAGGATGCCTCGGGGACACTCAGTTCAGCTTCAGGCTGCGTCAGTCAGTGGGTCGCAGAGCGTCGAGGTCCAGAGAAGACATCTATAACCGAGACGCTCCGGTCACACTGCAGGTGAGAGCTGATGGCTGATCAATCACCGATCAATCACTATCAACAGCTGACAATTAACATTCAACTGTCACTAATGTTTTTCTAATTCTGATATACATTTTGATTATAATGATGTTGAGTGTGAGATTCTCTTCAGGAAATGAATTCTGGGACATCAATGACTTCCTGTTTGTCCGCACCGTCTCTTGTGTCCTCAGAAGGAAGTGTCCCATTTCTGTGGTTACGTCTATTTCAGACAAGTGAAGGACGTAACAGTAAAGAGAGGATATTTCCAGAAGGTGAGGTCGCTTTCTAACTCCAGGACGTTGTCTAACACCTGCACTATTTATCACCCGGTCACTGTCTAACACCTGGTCACTCTCTAACGTCAGTGTTAGACAGTGACCGGGATTATGACCTCATAGATTCAGATCTCAGAGGTCATGAACACCAATAGGACCCTTCCATTAATATTTATGATTTTATGTTATTAATTAAAATCCTTTGATGCAGTGAACTTTTCTGTTAAACCAGGTCAGGCTTTTCACAATAAGACCGTTTTCACAGCTGTTCACTTTGTCATGTGACACTTGAGTGACAGGTGTCTGATCAAATGAGCATCTGTGTTTCAGTCTCTAGTGTTGGTGTCCAGGCTGCCGTACACTCACCTGTTCCACTCGCTGCTGCAGATTATCGCACCTGAGTTCTTTGAGAAGCTGGAGCCCTGCCTTGAAACTGGTGAAGTCATGATAACATCATAACCACAAACCAATTGGAACAGAGCACTGAAGTATCACCTGACCTCTTTTACTCGCCCTCACAGTTTGTAACGAGATTGACCAATGGCCTTCACCTGTGCCTGGAATGACCCTCAACCTGCCTGTGATGGGCGTGGTCTTACAGGTGAGATGAGGGGGTGTGGTCTCACAGCAGTGACTTAACACAATGCATGCTGGGTAGAAATGTTATGAAACCAGCTGCAGTCAGACAGAAAAGCTGTTCTGAACCACCTATATGTCTTCATA